>NC_139847.1:480000-485000 GCF_963691815.1 Echiichthys vipera | reverse complement strand
AGGTGAGAGACAGGTGAGAGACAGACAGGTGAGAGACAGACAGGTGAGAGACAGACAGGTGAGAGGGAGACAGGTGAGAGACAGACAGGTGAGAGACAGACAGGTGAGAGACAG
Organism: Echiichthys vipera; assembly: GCF_963691815.1. NCBI lineage: Eukaryota > Metazoa > Chordata > Actinopteri > Perciformes > Trachinidae > Echiichthys > Echiichthys vipera. The sequence goes on along the minus strand of NC_139847.1, from coordinate 484,886 downwards.
ACAGGTGAGAGACAGACAGGTGAGAGACAGACAGGTGAGAGACAGGTGAGAGACAGACAGGTGAGAGACAGACAGGTGAGAGGGAGACAGGTGAGAGACAGACAGGTGAGAGAGAGAAGAGTTGAGTTTTGGTTCAAAATCAATGTCTCACACACACACACACACACACACCTGTCTCACACACACACACACACACCTGTCTCACACACACACACACACACACACACACACACACACACACACACACCTGTCTCACACACACCTGTCTCACACACACACACACACACACACACACACACCTGTCTCACACACACACACACACACACACACACACCTGTCTCACACACACCTGTCTCACACACACACACACACACACACACACACACACACACACACACCTGTCTCACACACACACACACACACACACACACACCTGTCTCACACACACACACACACACACACAGTCACACACACACACACACACACACCTGTCTCACACACACACACACACACACCTGTCACACACACACACACACACACACACTCACGCCTGGATGGACTCCGTCACTGAGCCGATCTGGTTGACCTTGAGCAGCAGACAGTTGCACGCCTTCTTCTCCACCGCCTGCTGGATCCTCTTGGGATTGGTCACGGTCAGGTCGTCTCCTACGATCTGATTGGTCCAAACACACACACACACACACACACACACACAGGTGAGTGGGTGGAGCTTCAGGCCTCACCTGTCTGTCTGTCTCACCTGTCTGTCTCACCTGGATGTCTGTGGAGGCCGTGAACTTGGACCAGTTCTCCCAGTCGTCCTGATCAAAGGGGTCCTCGATGGAGAGGACTGGGGACACACAGGTGTTACAGTTATTACACACACACACACACAGAGACACACACACACACACACACAGGGACACACACACACACACACAGAGACACACACACACACACACACACACACACACACAGAGACACACACACACACACACACAGACACACACACAGGGACACACACACACACACACACAGACACACACACACACACACACACACACACACACACACACACACACACACACACACAGACACACACACACACACACACACACACACACACACACACACACACACACACAGTGACACACACACACACACACACACACACAGGGACACACACACACAGTGACACACACACACACACACACAGTGACACACACACACACACACACACACTCACACACACACACACACACACACACACACACACACACACACAGTGACACACACACACACACACACACACACACACAGGGACACACACACACAGTGACACACACACACACACACACACACACACACAGACACACACACACACACACACACACACACACACACACACACACACACACACACACAGTGACACACACACACACACTCTCTCACCGGGGTAGCCCTTGATGAAGCTGCGGTACAGGTCTCCCAGCTGGTCCCCGGTGATGTGTCGGGCCGGGTCCTCGGGGGACTTGAAGTCCAGGTCGTACTTTCCTGCGCGGTAGAACTCGGACGCAGCCACGTCCATGCCGATGATGATCTTATCGGGGTAACCGGCCTTCTGGATCGCTGACTTCAGCAGCTCCAGGGCTGCGGACAGGAGGGTCAGGGTGTGTGAGGAGGACAGACAGACAGGCAGACAGACAGACAGGCAGACAGACAGACAGACAGGTGCGTGTCTCACCCTCGTTGTTCTCCAGGATGTTGGGGGCGAAGCCGCCCTCGTCTCCCACGTTGGTGGCGTCCTTCCCGTACTTGGCCTTGATGACTCTTCAGGTTGTGGTAAACCTGAGCACCAGGAGACAGTGAGACACGCGCACGCTAACGCTAACGCTAACGACAGGAGGAGGAGGAGGGCGTGCGTCTCACCTCGGCGCCGATCCTCATGGCCTCGTGGAAGTTGGCGGCTCCAACCGGAAGGATCATGAACTCCTGCATGGCGAGCTTGTTTCCAGCATGGCTGCCTCCGTTGATGACGTTAAAGGCCTGAAGAGACACGCACCATTCCGTTAGCCACCTATGCTAACTTTACAGTCATTTAAGCATTCAGTTAGCCACCTATGCTAACTTTACAGTCCTTTAACAATTCAGTCAGCCACCTATGCTAACTTTACAGTCCTTTAACCATTCCGTTAGCCACCTATGCTAACTTTACAGTCATTTAAGCATTCCGTTAGCCACCTATGCTAACTTTACAGTCCTTTAACCATTCAGTTAGCCACCTATGCTAACTTTACAGTCATTTAACCATTCCGTTAGCCACCTATGCTAACTTTACAGTCATTTAAGCATTCAGTTAGCCACCTATGCTAACTTTACAGTCAATTAACCATTCAGTTAGCCACCTATGCTAACTTTACAGTCCTTTAACCATTCCGTTAGCCACCTATGCTAACTTTATAGCCCATTTACGATTGAACTAGCGCTTGAGTACGCTGCTGAAGCCCCGCCCACTCACAGGAACAGGAAGTATGACGTCCTTGTGTCCGGCGAGGTCGGCGATGTGGCGGTAAAGAGGAACGCCCTTCTCTGCTGCTCCGGCCTTACAGACGGCGAGGGACACGCCCAGGATGGCGTTAGCACCGAACTTAGCTGTAGAGAGACAGACAGGTCAGGGAGACAGGTAAGACAGACAGGTCAGGTCAGACGGATAGACAGGTGAGAGAGACAGAGAGACAGGTGAGACAGACAGACAGGTGAGAGACAGACAGGTGAGACAGACAGACAGGTGAGAGACAGACAGGTGAGAGACAGACAGACAGGCGAGAGAGACAGACAGGCGAGAGAGACAGACAGCTGAGAGAGACAGACAGGTGAGAGAGACAGACAGGTGAGAGAGACAGACAGGTGAGAGAGACAGACAGACAGGTGAGAGAGACAGACAGACAGGTGAGAGAGACAGACAGACAGGTGAGAGAGACAGACAGGTGAGAGAGACAGACAGGTGAGACAGACAGACAGGTGAGAGACAGACAGACAGGTGAGAGAGACAGACAGACAGGTGAGACAGACAGACAGACAGGTGAGACAGACAGACAGACAGGTGAGAGACAGACAGACAGGCGAGAGAGACAGACAGGTGAGAGAGACAGACAGGTGAGAGAGACAGACAGGTGAGAGAGACAGACAGACAGGTGAGAGAGACAGACAGACAGGTGAGAGAGACAGACAGGTGAGAGAGACAGACAGGTGAGAGACAGACAGGTGAGAGACAGACAGGTCCTCACACTTGTTCTCGGTTCCATCGAGCTCCAGCATGAACTTGTCGATCTTCTCCTGTTCGACAACACTGAAGTTCTGACAGACGCACAAAGATTATGATGATTATTATTCATTAATATTATTATTATTATTTTATTATTATTATTATTTTATAAGGAAGTGATGGACTCCTCTCAGCCAATCAGAAGGGAGCATGGCCCCAGCCTGTGATGTCACACCTTCTCAATCAGTTTGGGGGCGATGTCCTGATTCACATGATTCACAGCCTTCACAGTACCTGAGAGACAGACAGGTGAGAGACAGACAGGTGAGAGACAGACAGGTGAGAGGGAGACAGGTGAGAGACAGACAGGTGAGAGGGAGACAGGTGAGAGACGGACAGGTGAGAGACAGACAGGTTAGGGACCTGTCTCACTGCTCCTACCTTTGCCCAGGTAACGGCTTTTGTCTCCGTCACGAAGCTCCAGAGCTTCATGGACGCCAGTGGAGGCTCCGCTGGGGACGGCTGCCCTGAAACGACCTGAGAGACAGACAGGTGAGAGACAGACAGGCAGGAGAGGCAGACAGGTGAGAGACAGACAGATGAGAGAAAGACAGGCAGAGAGAGACAGACAGGTGAGAGACAGACAGGCAGGAGAGGCAGACAGGTGAGAGACAGACAGGTGAGAGACAGACAGGCAGGAGAGGCAGACAGGTGAGAGACAGACAGGTGAGAGACAGACAGGCAGGAGAGGCAGACAGGTGAGAGACAGACAGGTGAGAGACAGACAGGTGAGAGACAGACAGGCAGGTGAGAGACAGACAGGCAGGAGAGACAGACAGGCAGGAGAGGCAGACAGGTGAGAGACAGACAGGTGAGAGACAGACAGGCAGGTGAGAGACAGACAGGCAGGAGAGACAGACAGGTGAGAGACAGACAGGCAGGAGAGGCAGACAGGTGAGAGACAGACAGGCAGGAGAGACAGACAGGCAGGAGAGGCAGACAGGTGAGAGACAGACAGGCAGGTGAGAGACAGACAGGCAGGAGAGACAGACAGGTGAGAGACAGACAGGCAGGAGAGGCAGACAGGTGAGAGACAGACAGGCAGGAGAGACAGACAGGCAGGAGAGACAGACAGGCAGGTGAGAGACAGACAGGCAGGAGAGACAGACAGGCAGGAGAGACAGACAGGTGAGAGACAGACAGGTGAGAGACAGACAGGTGAGAGAGAGACAGGTGAGAGACAGACAGGTGAGAGAGACAGACAGGCAGGAGAGACAGAGAGAGAGAGATAACTGGAGTTATTGAAATGTTGATTTTCTTAGTCTTTGTGCTAAGCTAGGCTAACAGTTCCTCCTGCTTCTAGTCTTTGTGCTAAGCTAGGCTAACAGTTCCCTCTGCTTCTAGTCTTTGTGCTAAGCTAGGCTAACAGTTCCCCCTCCTTCTAGTCTTTGTGCTAAGCTAGGCTAACAGTTCCCCCTGCTTCTAGTCTTTGTGATAAGCTAGGCTAACAGTTCCCCCTGCTTCTAGTCTTTGTGCTATGCTAGGGCTAACAGTTCCCCTTGCTTCTAGTCTTTGTGCTAAGCTAGGCTAACAGTTCCCCCTGCTTCCAGTCTTTGTGCTA
>NC_139847.1:465000-475000 GCF_963691815.1 Echiichthys vipera | reverse complement strand
ACCTGAGGCTGAAGGAAGGAGGTCGTCCGTCTGTCCGTCTGTCTGTCTGACTGTCCGACTGATGTGGAAAGTGTCCGTCTGTCCTGCTGCAGGCTTTTTATAGAGGGGGAGGGGGGGCAGGGGGGGGGGGGGCAGGGGGGGGGGGGGGGCGGGGAGCGTCTGCATGGGACAGGCCCACAGGGGACAGAAGAAGAGCTGACACAGAGGAAATGGATTATTATTATTATTATTATTATAATTAATAATAATATTAATATTATTAATATTATAGTTATTATTATAATAATAACTATAATATTAATAATAATAATAATTGTTTTTCTTCTCGCTCTGGTGTGAACTTGTGTGTTGGTCCCTAAACTCGCACAGAGAAGGTCAAAGTTCATCTAAAGGGGAAAAGTGAGACGCTCTCAGCTTTCACTGCAAAGGGCACACAGACACACACACACACACACACACACACACACACACACACACACACACACACACACACACACACAGAGACACAGACACAGACACGCACACACACACACACACACATACACACACACACACACACACACACACACACACACACGCACACGCACACACACACAGACACATACACACACACACACACACACACACACACGCACGCACACACACACACACACACACACACACACACACACACACACACACAGAGACACAGACACACACACACACAGACACAGACACAGACACACACACACACACACACACAGACACAGACACAGACACACACACACACACACACACACACACACACACACACACACACACACACACACACACACACACACACACACACACACACACACACACACACACACACACACACACACTCCTTACCCTTTAAACCCACCTTTAACTGTCCCTGGAGACTTTAACTGCAGCTAAAAATATCTGCAAAAGGTCACAACCTTTGAACTTAACGGTCTCCTTTAGTCGTCTAAACTTAACGGTCTCCTTTAATCGTCTAAACTTAACGGTCTCCTTTAGTGACTAAACTTAACCGTCTCCTTTAGAGACTAAACTTAACCGTCTCCTTTAGTGACTAAACTTAACCGTCTCCTTTAGTGACTAAACTTAACCGTCTCCTTTAGAGTCTAAACTTAACCGTCTCCTTTAGTGACTAAACTTAACCGTCTCCTTTAGTGACTAAACTTAAACGTCTCCTTTAGTGTCTAAACTTAACCGTCTCCTTTAGTGACTAAACTTAACCGTCTCCTTTAGAGACTAAACTTAACGGTCTCCTTTAGTGACTAAACTTAACCGTCTCCTTTAGTGACTAAACTTAACCGTCACCTTTAGTGACTAAACTTAACCGTCTCCTTTAGTGACTAAACTTAACCGTCTCCTTTAGAGTCTAAACTTAACCGTCTCCTTTAGTGACTAAACTTAACCGTCTCCTTTAGTGACTAAACTTAACCGTCACCTTTAGTGACTAAACTTAACCGTCTCCTTTAGTGACTAAACTTAACCGTCTCCTTTAGAGTCTAAACTTAACCGTCTCCTTTAGTGACTAAACTTAACCGTCTCCTTTAGTGTCTAAACTTAACCGTCTCCTTTAGAGACTAAACTTAACCGTCTCCTTTAGAGACTAAACTTAACCGTCTCCTTTAGTGACTAAACTTAACCGTCTCCTTTAGTGACTAAACTTAACCGTCTCCTTTAGAGTCTAAACTTAACCGTCTCCTTTAGTGACTAAACTTAACCGTCTCCTTTAGTGACTAAACTTAAACGTCTCCTTTAGTGTCTAAACTTAACCGTCTCCTTTAGTGACTAAACTTAACCGTCTCCTTTAGAGACTAAACTTAACGGTCTCCTTTAGTGACTAAACTTAACCGTCTCCTTTAGTGACTAAACTTAACCGTCACCTTTAGTGACTAAACTTAACCGTCTCCTTTAGTGACTAAACTTAAACGTCTCCTTTAGTGTCTAAACTTAACCGTCTCCTTTAGAGACTAAACTTAACCGTCTCCTTTAGTGTCTAAACTTAACGGTCTCCTTTAGAGACTAAACTTAACCGTCTCCTTTAGAGACTAAACTTAACCGTCTCCTTTAGTGTCTAAACTTAACCGTCTCCTTTAGTGACTAAACTTAACCGTCTCCTTTAGTGTCTAAACTTAACCGTCTCCTTTAGAGACTAAACTTAACCGTCTCCTTTAGAGACTAAACTTAACCGTCTCCTTCAGAGACTAAACTTAACCGTCTCCTTTAGAGACTAAACTTAACGGTCTCCTTTAGAGACTAAACTTAACGGTCTCCTTTAGAGTCTAAACTAAACCGTCTCCTTTAGAGACTAAACTTAACCGTCTCCTTTAGAGACTAAACTTAACCGTCTCCTTTAGAGACTAAACTTAACCGTCTCCTTTAGTGACTAAACTTAACCGTCTCCTTTAGAGACTAAACTTAACCGTCTCCTTTAGAGACTAAACTTAACCGTCTCCTTTAGTGACTAAACTTAACCGTCTCCTTTAGAGACTAAACTTAACCGTCTCCTTTAGTGACTAAACTTAACCGTCTCCTTTAGAGACAAACTTAACCGTCTCCTTTAGTGACTAAACTTAACCGTCTCCTTTAGTGACTAAACTTAACCGTCTCCTTTAGTGACTAAACTTAACCGTCTCCTTTAGAGACTAAACTTAACCGTCTCCTTTAGTGACTAAACTTAACCGTCTCCTTTAGTGTCTAAACTTAACCGTCTCCTTTAGTGACTAAACTTAACCGTCACCTTTAGTGTCTAAACTTAACCGTCTCCTTTAAAATGTAAACATTAAAATGCAAAACAATGTTGGACACTTTTTATTTGTTTGACGACAGAATGAAATGAAGACTCCGGGCGCCGGTCGGGCAGCAGCCATCTTGTTTGGCGGAAGCCATCTTGTTTGGCGGCAGCCATCTTGTTTTGCTTCAGCCATCTTGTTTTGCTTCAGCCATCTTGTTTGACGGCAGCCATCTTGTTTGGCAGCAGCCATCTTGTTTTGCTTCAGCCATCTTGTTTGGCGGCAGCCATCTTGTTTGGCGGCAGCCATCTTGTTTGGCGGCAGCCATCTTGTTTGACGGCAGCCATCTTGTTTGGCGTCCTACATGTTCTGTTGGATCAGGTACGTGATGATGGCGTGGACCCGTGTGGTGGCTTCGCTCGTTTGTCCGCCCTCTGGAACCTTGGCTATGACTAAAGCTGGAGACAGGAGACAGACAGGTGAGACAGGCGGGTGAGACAGGTGAGACAGACAGGTGAGACAGACGGGTGAGACAGGTGAGACAGACAGGTGAGACAGACAGGTGAGACAGACGGGTGAGACAGACGGGTGAGACAGGAGACAGACAGGTGAGACAGACGAGTGGGACAGACGGGTGAGACAGGAGACAGACGGGTGAGACAGGAGACAGACAGGTGAGACAGGAGACAGACGGGTGAGACAGGAGACAGACGGGTGAGACAGACGGGTGAGACAGGAGACAGACGGGTGAGACAGGAGACAGACAGGTGAGACAGGAGACAGACGGGTGAGACAGGAGACAGACAGGTGAGACAGACGGGTGAGACAGGAGACAGACAGGTGAGACAGACGGGTGAGACAGGAGACAGACGGGTGAGACAGACGAGTGGGACAGACGGGTGAGACAGGAGACAGACAGGTGAGACAGACAGGTGAGACAGACGGGTGAGACAGGAGATAGACAGGTGAGACAGACGGGTGAGACAGGAGACAGACGGGCGAGACAGGAGACAGACAGGTGAGACAGACGGGTGAGACAGGAGACAGACGGGTGAGACAGACGGGTGAGACAGGAGACAGACAGGTGAGACAGGAGACAGACGGGTGAGACAGACGGGTGAGACAGGAGACAGACAGGTGAGACAGACGGGTGGGACAGACGGTTGAGACAGGAGACAGACGGGTGAGACAGGAGACAGACGGGTGGGACAGACGGGTGAGAGAGAGACAGACGGGTGGGACAGACGGGTGAGACAGAGGGGTGAGAGAGAGATGGACGGCTGAGACAGAGGGGTGAGACAGACGGGTGAGACAGACAGGTGAGACAGACGGGTGAGACAGAGGGGTGGGACAGAGGGGTGAGACAGAGGGGTGAGACAGACGGGTGGGACAGAGGGGTGAGACAGTCACACTCAGACACAGCCGTCTCACCCGTCTTGCTGTTGCCCACGGCGAAGGAGCCGTGGTCTTTCTTCTTCAGACTCATGCACAGAACTTTGGGGTCGTCCCTGCTGTCGTTGAGCAACATGAACTTCAGGCCCCCGACCGTCGGGCCCTGGGCCCTCAGCGCCGCCGAGGCCCCGGCCAGGCGCCGCACTTCCTCCGCCTGAGAGACAGACGGGTTTAAGAGAGAGACAGACGGGTTTAAGAGAGAGACAGACGGGTTTAAGAGAGAGAGAGACAGGTTTAAGAGAGAGACAGACGGGTTTAAGAGAGAGACAGACGGGTTTAAGAGAGAGAGAGACGGGTTTATGAGAGAGACAGACGGGTTTAAGAGAGAGACAGACGGGTTTAAGAGAGAGACAGACGGGTTTAAGAGAGAGACAGACGGGTTTAAGAGAGAGAGAGACGGGTTTATGAGAGAGACAGACGGGTTTAAGAGAGAGACAGACGGGTTTAAGAGAGAGACAGACGGGTTTAAGAGAGAGAGAGACGGGTTTAAGAGAGAGACAGACGGGTTTAAGAGAGAGACAGACGGGTTTAAGAGAGAGACAGACGGGTTTAAGAGAGAGAGAGACGGGTTTATGAGAGAGACAGACGGGTTTAAGAGAGAGACAGACGGGTTTAAGAGAGAGACAGACAGGTTTAAGAGAGAGACAGACGGGTTTATGAGAGAGACAGACGGGTTTATGAGAGAGACAGACGGGTTTATGAGAGAGACAGACGGGTTTAAGAGAGAGACAGACGGGTTTATGAGAGAGAGAGACGGGTTTAAGAGAGAGACAGACGGGTTTAAGAGAGAGACAGACGGGTTTATGAGAGAGACAGACGGGTTTATGAGAGAGACAGACGGGTTTAAGAGAGAGAGACGGGTTTAAGAGAGAGAGAGACGGGTTTATGAGAGAGAGACGGGTTTAAGAGAGAGAGAGACGGGTTTATGAGAGAGAGACGGGTTTAAGAGAGAGACAGACGGGTTTATGAGAGAGAGACGGGTTTATGAGAGAGACAGACAGGTTTAAGAGAGAGACAGACGGGTTTAAGAGAGAGACAGACGGGTTTAAGAGAGAGAGACGGGTTTAAGACAGAGAGACGGGTTTAAGAGAGAGAGAGACGGGTTTATGAGAGAGAGAGACGGGTTTAAGAGAGAGAGAGACGGGTTTAATAGAGAGACAGACGGGTTTAAGAGAGAGACAGACGGGTTTAAGAGAGAGAGACGGGTTTAAGAGAGAGACAGACGGGTTTAAGAGAGAGAGAGACGGGTTTATGAGAGTGACAGACGGGTTTAAGAGAGAGACAGACGGGTTTATGAGAGAGACAGACGGGTTTAAGAGAGAGACAGACGGGTTTAAGAGAGAGACAGACGGGTTTAAGAGAGAGAGACGGGTTTAAGAGAGAGAGAGACGGGTTTATGAGAGAGAGACGGGTTTAAGAGAGAGAGAGACGGGTTTATGAGAGAGAGACGGGTTTATGAGAGAGAGACGGGTTTATGAGAGAGACAGACAGGTTTAAGAGAGAGACAGACGGGTTTAAGAGAGAGACAGACGGGTTTAAGAGAGAGACAGACGGGTTTATGAGAGAGAGACGGGTTTATGAGAGAGACAGACGGGTTTAAGAGAGAGACAGACGGGTTTAAGAGAGAGACAGACGGGTTTAAGAGAGAGAGACGGGTTTAAGACAGAGAGACGGGTTTAAGAGAGAGAGAGACGGGTTTATGAGAGAGAGAGACGGGTTTAAGAGAGAGAGAGACGGGTTTAATAGAGAGACAGACGGGTTTAAGAGAGAGACAGACGGGTTTAAGAGAGAGAGACGGGTTTAAGAGAGAGACAGACGGGTTTAAGAGAGAGAGAGACGGGTTTATGAGAGTGACAGACGGGTTTAAGAGAGAGACAGACGGGTTTATGAGAGAGACAGACGGGTTTAAGAGAGAGACAGACGGGTTTAAGAGAGAGAGAGACGGGTTTAAGAGAGAGACAGATGGGTTTAAGAGAGAGACAGACGGGTTTAAGAGAGAGACAGACGGGTTTAAGAGAGAGAGACGGGTTTATGAGAGAGACAGACGGGTTTATGAGAGAGACAGACGGGTTTAAGAGAGAGACAGACGGGTTTAAGAGAGAGAGAGACGGGTTTAAGAGAGAGACAGACAGGTTTATGAGAGAGACAGACGGGTTTAAGAGAGAGACAGACGGGTTTAAGAGAGAGACAGACGGGTTTAAGAGAGAGAGACGGGTTTAAGAGAGAGAGAGACGGGTTTATGAGAGAGACAGACGGGTTTATGAGAGAGACAGACAGGTTTAAGAGAGAGACAGACAGGTTTAAGAGAGAGAGAGACAGACGGGTTTAAGAGAGAGACAGACGGGTTTAAGAGAGAGACAGACGGGTTTATGAGAGAGAGAGACGTGTTTAAGAGAGAGACAGACGGGTTTAAGAGAGAGACAGACGGGTTTATGAGAGAGACAGACGGTTTTATGAGAGAGACAGACGGGTTTAAGAGAGAGACAGACGGGTTTAAGAGAGAGACAGACGGGTTTAAGAGAGAGACAGACGGGTTTAAGAGAGAGACAGACGGTTTTATGAGAGAGACAGACGGGTTTAAGAGAGAGACAGACGGGTTTAAGAGAGAGACAGAAGTATGGACAGAAGTACGGAAAGAAGTACGGACAGAAGTAAGGACAGAAGTACGGACAGAAGTAAGGACAGAAGTAAGGACAGAAGTAAGGACAGAAGTACGGACAGAAGTAAGGACAGAAGTACGGACAGAAGTACAGACAGAAGTATGGACAGAAGTACAGACAGAAGTAAGGACAGAAGTAAGGACAGAAGTAAGGACAGAAGTACGGACAGAAGTAAGGACAGAAGTAAGGACAGAAGTATGGACAGAAGTATGGACAGAAGTAAGGACAGAAGTAAGGACAGAAGTAAGGACAGAAGTACGGACAGAAGTAAGGACAGAAGTACGGACAGAAGTAAGGACAGAAGTATGGACAGAAGTATGGACAGAAGTAAGGACAGAAGTACGGACAGAAGTAAGGACAGAAGTACGGACAGAAGTACAGACAGAAGTAAGGACAGAAGTAAGGACAGAAGTAAGGACAGAAGTACGGACAGAAGTAAGGACAGAAGTAAGGACAGAAGTATGGACAGAAGTACGGACAGAAGTAAGGACAGAAGTACGGACAGAAGTAAGGACAGAAGTAAGGACAGAAGTAAGGACAGAAGTACGGACAGAAGTAAGGACAGAAGTACAGACAGAAGTAAGGACAGAAGTACGGACAGAAGTACAGACAGAAGTAAGGACAGAAGTACGGACAGAAGTACGGACAGAAGTAAGGACAGAAGTAAGGACAGAAGTAAGGACAGAAGTACGGACAGAAGTAAGGACAGAAGTAAGGACAGAAGTAAGGACAGAAGTACGGACAGAAGTAAGGACAGAAGTACAGACAGAAGTAAGGACAGAAGTACGGACAGAAGTACAGACAGAAGTAAGGACAGAAGTACGGACAGAAGTACGGACAGAAGTAAGGACAGAAGTAAGGACAGAAGTAAGGACAGAAGTACGGACAGAAGTAAGGACAGAAGTAAGGACAGAAGTAAGGACAGAAGTACGGACAGAAGTAAGGACAGAAGTACAGACAGAAGTAAGGACAGAAGTACGGACAGAAGTACAGACAGAAGTAAGGACAGAAGTACGGACAGAAGTACGGACAGAAGTAAGGACAGAAGTAAGGACAGAAGTAAGGACAGAAGTATGGACAGAAGTAAGGACAGAAGTATGGACAGAAGTACGGACAGAAGTAAGGACAGAAGTAAGGACAGAAGTAAGGACAGAAGTAAGGACAGAAGTATGGACAGAAGTACGGACAGAAGTAAGGACAGAAGTAAGGACAGAAGTATGGACAGAAGTAAGGACAGAAGTATGGACAGAAGTACGGACAGAAGTAAGGACAGAAGTAAGGACAGAAGTATGGACAGAAGTAAGGACAGAAGTATGGACAGAAGTACGGACAGAAGTAAGGACAGAAGTATGGACAGAAGTAAGGACAGAAGTACGGACAGAAGTAAGGACAGAAGTAAGGACAGAAGTATGGACAGAAGTACGGACAGAAGTAAGGACAGAAGTATGGACAGAAGTATGGACAGAAGTAAGGACAGAAGTAAGGACAGAAGTAAGGACAGAAGTATGGACAGAAGTATGGACAGAAGTACGGACAGAAGTAAGGACAGAAGTATGGACAGAAGTATGGACAGAAGTATGGACAGAATTATGGACAGAAGTACGGACAGAAGTACGGACAGAAGTAAGGACAGAAGTATGGACAGAAGTAAGGACAGAAGTATGGACAGAAGTAAGGACAGAAGTACGGACAGAAGTAAGGACAGAAGTATGGACAGAAGTATGGACAGAAGTAAGGACAGAAGTATGGACAGAAGTATGGACAGAAGTATGGACAGAATTATGGACAGAAGTACGGACAGAAGTATGGACAGAAGTACGGACAGAAGTAAGGACAGAAGTATGGACAGAAGTATGGACAGAAGTAAGGACAGAAGTAAGGACAGAAGTACGGACAGAAGTAAGGACAGAAGTATGGACAGAAGTAAGGACAGAAGTATGGACAGAAGTATGGACAGAAGTAAGGACAGAAGTAAAGACAGAAGTATGGACAGAAGTACGGACAGAAGTAAGGACAGAAGTATGGACAGAAGTATGGACAGAAGTAAGGACAGAAGTATGGACAGAAGTAAGGACAGAAGTATGGACAGAAGTATGGACAGAAGTAAGGACAGAAGTATGGACAGAAGTACAGACAGAAGTATGGACAGAAGTAAGGACAGAAGTAAGGACAGAAGTATGGACAGAAGTAAGGACAGAAGTATGGACAGAAGTAAGGACAGAAGTACGGACAGAAGTAAGGACAGAAGTATGGACAGAAGTATGGACAGAAGTAAGGACAGAAGTATGGACAGAAGTAAGGACAGAAGTAAGGACAGAAGTACAGACAGAAGTATGGACAGAAGTAAGGACAGAAGTAAGGACAGAAGTATGGACAGAAGTAAGGACAGAAGTATGGACAGAAGTAAGGACAGAAGTACGGACAGAAGTAAAGACAGAAGTACGGACAGAAGTAAGGACAGAAGTACGGACAGAAGTACGGACAGAAGTACGGACAGAAGTAAGGACAGAAGTACGGACAGAAGTACAGACAGAAGTATGGACAGAAGTATGGACAGAAGTAAGGACAGAAGTACGGACAGAAGTAAAGACAGAAGTACGGACAGAAGTAAGGACAGAAGTACGGACAGAAGTACGGACAGAAGTACGGACAGAAGTACGGACAGAAGTACGGACAGAAGTAAGGACAGAAGTAAGGACAGAAGTAAGGACAGAAGTACGGACAGAAGTAAGGACAGAAGTAAGGACAGAAGTAAGGACAGAAGTATGGACAGAAGTACGGACAGAAGTAAGGACAGAAGTACGGACAGAAGTAAAGACAGAAGTAAGGACAGAAGTACGGACAGAAGTATGGACAGAAGTAAGGACAGAAGTAAGGACAGAAGTACGGACAGAAGTAAAGACAGAAGTAAGGACAGAAGTACGGACAGAAGTATGGACAGAAGTACGGACAGAAGTATGGACAGAAGTAAGGACAGAAGTAAGGACAGAAGTATGGACAGAAGTAAGGACAGAAGTATGGACAGAAGTAAGGACAGAAGTACAGACAGAAGTAAGGACAGAAGTACGGACAGAAGTATGGACAGAAGTATGGACAGAAGTAAGGACAGAAGTAAGGACAGAAGTACGGACAGAAGTACAG
>NC_139847.1:455000-460000 GCF_963691815.1 Echiichthys vipera | reverse complement strand
GCATAAACGTGTGTTAAAGTGTCCTCTAGGAGCATAAACGTGTGTTAAAGTGTCCTCTAGGAGCATAAACGTGTGTTAAAGTGTCCTCTAGGAGCATAAACGTGTGCTAAAGTGTCCTCTAGGAGCATAAACATGTGTTAAAGTGTCCTCTAGGAGCATAAACGTGTGTTAAAGTGTCCTCTAGGAGCATAAACGTGTGCTAAAGTGTCCTCTAGGAGCATAAACGTGTGTTAAAGTGTCCTCTAGGAGCATAAACGTGTGCTAAAGTGTCCTCTAGGAGCATAAACATGTGTTAAAGTGTCCTCTAGGAGCATAAACGTGTGTCACACACACACACACACACACACACACACACACACACACACACACACACAGAGCCGTGTGTAAAGAGTAAACATGTTGTCTTTATTTGTGTTGTTGTTGTTGTTGTTGAACTACAATAGGATAAAACTAGGGCGGCGGCCATCTTGTCTCAGTAACCGGAGTCCTTCAGGTGTTTAACGATGGCGTAGACTTTGGTCACCAGGTTCCCGCCACTCACCCCCTCCTTACCCAGCGCCACCACCAGAGCTGAGGGGGGGGGGGGGGGCAGGGGGGGACAGGGGGGGGGGGCAGGGGGGGGGCAGGGGGGGGGGGGGACAGGGGGGGGGCGGTTAAATAATGGAAGCAGAGATTTGAAAAACAGGTGAAATAAATAAAATCAGCGTCTGAACTTTATTAATAATCTGTGAACCAGAAGAACCTGTCTGTCTCTCACCTGTCTCTCTCTCACCTGTCTGTCTCTCACCTGTCTGTCCCCCACCTGTCTGTCCCTCACCTGTCTGTCTCTCACCTGTCTGTCTCTCACCTGTCTTTCTCTCACCTGTCTGTCCCTCACCTGTCTGTCTCCCACCTGTCTGTCTCTCACCTGTCTCTCTCTCACCTGTCTCTCTCTCACCTGTCTCTCTCTCACCTGTCTGTCTCTCACCTGTCTCTCTCTCACCTGTCTCTCTCTCACCTGTCTGTCTCTCACCTGTCTGTCTCTCACCTGTCTGTCTCTCACCTGTCTCTCTCTCACCTGTCTGTCTCTCACCTGTCTGTCTCCCACCTGTCTGTCTCTCACCTGTCTGTCCCTCACCTGTCTGTCTCTACCTGTCTGTCTCTCACGTGTCTGTGCTAACGTTAGCTGCAGCATGTTCACTCTGTGCTAACGTTAGCTGCAGCATGTTCACTCTGTGCTAGCGTTAGCTGCAGCATGTTCACTCTGTGCTAACGCTAGCTGCTCACTCTGTGCTAACGTTAGCTGCAGCATGTTCACTCTGTGCTAACGTTAGCTGCAGCATGTTCACTCTGTGCTAACGTTAGCCACAGGGCGCCGTGTCTCCCTCTGAGTCTGACCCAGGACCAGCATCACCGTGGCAACCTTCATATGACATCATCTGTGCAGTCAGACATCCAGGGCAAAGGCCCCCCCCCCCCCCCCCGTCTCTCTCCCCGTCTCTCTCCCCGTCTCACCTGTCTCCCCGTCTCCCCGTCCCCCGTCTCACCCTTGTTGGACTTGCCCACACAGATGTTGCGTCCCCCGTCGGCCTGTGATGCCTTCAGGTTCAGGCAGAAGCTCTGGGAGTTGTCAGTGTCGTCCTTCAGCAGCATGCACTTCTTTCCCCCGACCCGAGGACCACACTGACGCATGGAGCTGCTGTCTCCCGCCAGCTTCTTTATCTCCTCCGCCTGAGAGACAGACAGGTGAGGGGCAGACAGGTGAGACAGGTGAGGGAGACAGGTGAGAGACAGACAGGTGAGGGGCAGACAGGTGAGAGAGACAGGTGAGGGAGACAGGTGAGACAGGTGAGGGAGACAGGTGAGGGGCAGACAGGTGAGAGAGACAGGGGAGACAGGTGAGGGAGACAGGTGAGAGACAGACAGGTGAGGGGCAGACAGGTGAGAGAGACAGGGGAGGGAGACAGGTGAGGGGCAGACAGGTGAGAGAGACAGGGGAGACAGGTGAGGGAGACAGGTGAGAGACAGACAGGTGAGGGGCAGACAGGTGAGAGAGACAGGTGAGAGACAGACAGGTGAGAGACAGACGGACAGGTGAGGCAGACAGACAGGTGAGGCTGACAGGTGAGACAGACAGGTGAGAGACAGACAGGTGAGACAGACAGGTGAGAGACAGACAGGTGAGAGACAGACAGGTGAGACAGACAGGTGAGAGACAGACAGGTGAGAGACAGACAGGTTAGTATCTTGGTATAAACCAGTGAAGCTGTAACAGATGCTATTAATGAATTAAAATAACTAAGATCCCGTTACTGAAGCTAATGTTAGCCACATTAGCTACTACAGCTACTGTAGTTTCACTGAAGCTAACGTTAGCCACATTAGCTAATACAGCTACTTTAGTTTCACTGAAGCTAACGTTAGCCAAATTAGCTAATACAGCTACTGTAGTTTCACTGAAGCTAACGTTAGCCACATTAGCTACTACAGCTACTGTAGTTTCACTGAAGCTAACGTTAGCCAAATTAGCTAATACAGCTACTGTAGTTTCACTGAAGCTAACGTTAGCCACATTAGCTACTACAGCTACTGTAGTTTCACTGAAGCTAACATTAGCCACATTATTTACTACAGCTACTGTAGTTTCACTGAAGCTAACGTTAGCCACATTAGCTACTACAGCTACTGTAGTTTCACTGAAGCTAACATTAGCCACATTATTTACTACAGCTACTGTAGTTTCACTGAAGCTAACATTAGCCACATTAGCTACTAAAGCTACTGTAGTTTCACTGAAGCTAACATTAGCCACATTAGCTTGCAGAGTGAACGTGTCAGTGTGACCTGTTGTGTTTGACTGGAGGGTGGAGGCTGTTCCCATGAATGTCATTAAACTGGTTTGGCTGTTTGAGTGTGTGTGTGTGTGTGTGTGTGTGTGTCCCTGTGTGTGTGTGTGTCCCTGTGTGTGTGTGTGTGTGTGTGTGTGTGTGTGTCTGAGCCCGTGTGTGTGTGTGTGTGTGTGTGTGTGTGTCTGAGCCCGTGTGTGTGTGTGTGTGTGTGTGTGTGTGTCCCTGTGTGTGTGTGTGTGTGTGTGTGTGTGTCTGTGTGTGTGTGTGTGTGTGTGTGTGTGTCTGAGCCCGTGTGTGTGTGTGTGTGTGTGTGTGTGTCTGTGTGTGTGTGTGTGTGTGTGTCTGAGCCCGTGTGTGTGTGTGTGTGTGTGTGTGTGTGTGTGTGTGTGTGTGTCTGAGCCCGTGTGTGTGTGTGTCTGAGCCCGTGTGTGTGTGTGTGTGTGTGTGTGTGTGTGTGTGTGTGTGTGTGTGTGAGTGTCTGAGCCCGTGTGTGTGTGTGTGTGTGTGTGTCCCTGTGTGTCTGTGTGTGTGCGTGTGTCCCTGTGTGTGTGTGTGTGTGTCCCTGTGTGTGTCTGTGTGTGTGTGTGTGTGTGTCTGAGCCCGTGTGTGTGTGTGTGTGTGTGTGTGTGTGTGTGTGTGTGTGTCTGTGTGTGTGTGTGTGTGTGTCTGAGCCCGTGTGTGTGTGTGTGTGTGTGTGTGTGTGTGTCTGAGCCCGTGTGTGTGTGTGTGTGTGTGTGTGTGTGTCTGAGCCCGTGTGTGTGCGTGTGTGTGTGTGTGTGTGTGTGTGTGTGTGTGTGTGTGTGTGTGTCTAGAGGGCAGAGCCACGTCACAAACATGGCGTCTCTTTTTGCTGTTTCTCATCAGAAATCAGAAAAAACTGCACAAACGTTTAAAAAGTGACGTCTGTTCATCCTGAGGCAGACGCAGACGCAGACGCAGACGCAGACGCAGACGCAACACGCAGACACAGACGCCACACGCAGACGCAACACGCAGATGCAACTAGCAGACGCCACAAGCACACGCAGACGCAACACACAGACGCAACACGCAGACGCAACACGCAGACGCCACAAGCACACGCAGACGCAACACGCAGACGCAACACGCAGACGCAACACACAGACGCAACACGCAGACGCAACACGCAGACGCCACAAGCACACGCAGACGCAACACGCAGACGCAACACACAGACGCAACACGCAGATGCAACACGCAGACGCCACAAGCACACGCAGACGCAACACGCAGACGCAACACACAGACGCAACACACAGACGCAACACGCAGACGCAACACGCAGACGCCACAAGCACACGCAGACGCAACACGCAGACGCAACACACAGACGCAACACACAGACGCAACACGCAGACGCCACAAGCACACGCAGACGCAACACGCAGACGCAACACACAGACGCAACATGCAGACGCAACACGCAGACGCCACACGCAGTCGCGTACTTTAGCATGTTAGTGTTTACTTTAGCATGTTAGTGTTTACTTTAGCATGTTTACATGTTAGTGTTTACTTTAGCATGTCAGTGTTTACTTTAGCATGTTAGTGTTTACTTTAGCATGTTTACATGTTAGTGTTTACTTTAGCATGTTAGTGTTTACTTTAGCATGTTAGTGTTTACTTTAGCATGTTAGTGTTTACTTTAGCATGTTTGTGTTTACTTTAGCATGTTAGTGTTTACTTTAGCATGTTAGTGTTTACTTTAGCATGTTTGTGTTTACTTTAGCATGTTAGTGTTTACTTTAGCATGTTTGTGTTTACTTTAGCATGTTAGTGTTTACTTTAGCATGTTTGTGTTTACTTTAGCATGTGTACATCTTAGTGTTTACTTTAGCATGTTAGTGTTTACTTTAGCATGTTTGTGTTTACTTTAGCATGTTAGTGTTTACTTTAGCATGTTTACATGTTAGTGTTTACTTTAGCATGTTAGTGTTTACTTTAGCATGTTTACATGTTAGTGTTTACTTTAGCATGTTAGTGTTTACTTTAGCATGTTAGTGTTTACTTTAGCATGTTAGTGTTTACTTTAGCATGTTAGTGTTTACTTTAGCATGTTAGTGTTTACTTTAGCATGTCAGTGTTTACTTTAGCATGTTAGTGTTTACTTTAGCATGTTTACATGTTAGTGTTTACTTTAGCATGTTTGTG
>NC_139847.1:445000-450000 GCF_963691815.1 Echiichthys vipera | reverse complement strand
CGTGCGTCACAGGTTAGAGCGCCCTCCCACTGTGCCTCCGTCCCGTGCCCCGTGCTTTAGGGTCCTTGTCCCCCCCTCCAGGCCCGTTTGTACTCACACTACCTGGGCCTCGGAGAATGCTTCTTGCTGCCTATACGTCATCACGCCGTAACACGTCACACGCATTGATGACGTCATGGCGATGCGTGGCTTTGTTTCCAGATCTTTCCGTAGACCTCGGAGTTTTTGTGCGTCTTGTCGACTGTTTTTGAATCTTTTCATCGACCAAATCTGCAGTAAACACTCCACCTCCGCATCACACCAACGTGAACCTTTCACCGCCATTGTTTGAAATGTCCGCGCATGGTCCCTCCTTCTTTTTTCTACGTCCCAACAGGCGCACAGGAAATGACCTCAGAACCGCCGTAGGCCTCGTGCTCGTACACGTGCAAACGTGCTTTACTAAAGCCCACCTCTCCCAAACGGGCCGTGGACGGCAAGCGTGCCGCTCCTAGACGTGGTACGGTTGCACTCACACTGGTCAAAGGAACCAGACTTTAGCCGTGACACGAGCTGGGGCACGGCACGGAGGCACAGTGGGAGGGGGCACGGTACGACCAGAACGACATGAAACCACCTGAACAGACCCTCTGAGTCCTGGACCCGGGGCGGTCTGATGAGGTCTGACACCAGCCGGCGCCCCTCACACTGGTCCACAGGAGCCTGTTTCAGCTTTTCACTGTAGAAAGTTCGGTTTTTACCGTTTCTGGTTCAGCTGCCGAGGCTCTGAGGAACAGATCCGTCATCTCCAGACGCTGCTCCCTGACGGGGTCACGGGGTCACGGGGACACGAGGTCACGGGGTCACGGGGTCACGGGGACATCAGCGTGAGGCGGGTCCACCCTGGACCTGATGCCAGTCTGTCACAGGACACAGAGAGACAAACAGAGACACACAAACACTCACACCAACGGGTGATTCAGGGTGAACCGAACACATTTGGACTGTGGGAGCAAGAACCAGAGAGAACCAGAGAACCAGAGAATCAGAGAGAACCAGAGAGAACCAGAGAACCAGAGAGAACCAGAGAACCAGAGAGAACCAGAGAACCAGAGAGAACCAGAGAGAACCAGAGAATCAGAGAGAACCAGAGAGAACGAGAAAACCAGGAGAACCAGAAAACCAGAGAGAACCAGAGAACCAGAGAACCAGAGAGAACCAGAGAGAACCAGAGAACCAGAGAGAACCAGAGAACCAGAGAGAACAAGAGAGAACCAGAGACCCAGAGAACCAGAGAGAACCAGGAGAACCAGAGAACCAGAGAACCAGAGAACCAGAGAGAACCAGAAAACCAGAGAGAACCAGAGAACCAGAGAGAACCAGAGAGAACCAGAGAGAACCAGAGAGAACCAGAGAGAACCAGAGAACCAGAGAGAACCAGAGAGAACCAGAGACCCAGAGAACCAGAGAGAACCAGAGAGAACCAGAGAACCAGAGAACCAGAGAACCAGAGAGAACCAGAGAACCAGAGAGAACCAGAGAGAACCAGAGAGAACCAGGAGAACCAGAGAGAACCAGAGAACCAGAGAGAACCAAAGAACCAGAGAGAACCAGAGAACCAGAGAACCAGAGAGAACCAGAGAACCAGAGAGAACCAGAGAACCAGGAGAACCAGAGAACCAGAGAGAACCAGAGTTGGTGTTGGTGTTGGTGCAGGTGCTGGTGCTGGTGTTGGTGTTGGTGCTGGTGTTGGTGCTGGTGTTGGTGCTGGTGCTGGTGTTGGTGCTGGTGTTGGTGTTGGTGCTGGTGTTGGTGCTGGTGTTGGTGCAGGTGTTGGTGTTGGTGCTGGTGTTGGTGTTGGTGTTGGTGCTGGTGTTGGTGTTGGTGCAGGTGTTGGTGCTGGTGTTGGTGTTGGTGCTGGTGTTGGTGCTGGTGTTGGTGTTGGTGCTGGTGCTGGTGTTGGTGTAGGTGCTGGTGTTGGTGCTGGTGTTGGTGTTGGTGCTGGTGTTGGTGTTGGTGCTGGTGTTGGTGCTGGTGCTGGTGCTGGTGTTGGTGTTGGTGTTGTTGGTGCTGGTGCTGGTGCTGGTGTTGGTGCTGGTGTTGGTGTTGGTGCTGGTGTTGGTGTTGGTGCTGGTGCTGTTGTTGGTGCTGGTGCTGGTGCTGGTGCTGGTGTTGGTGCTGGTGTTGGTGTTGGTGCTGGTGCTGGTGTTGGTGTTGGTGCTGGTGCTGGTGTTGGTGCTGGTGCTGGTGTTGGTGCTGGTGTTGGTGTTGGTGCTGGTGTTGGTGTTGGTGTTGGTGGTGCTGGTGATGGTGTTGGTGTTGGTGCTGGTGTTGGTGGACCACAGGACACAAACACTGCAGCGGCCCGGGTCCACACACACACACACACACACAGACACACACACACAGACACACACACACACACAGCGCTGCTGTTGTTGTGATTTATGTTCTAGCCTCAGTGTGAGCTGGAGCGAGCTGATTGGACCATTCTCACTTTCTGTGTGTGTGTGTGTGTTTCCCCCAGGGGTATGCATACTTTAGAAGGTGTCTTGTATAAACTCGTCTGTCTGAGCCACCACACCTTTTCTCCCTCTAACACACACACACACACACACACACACAGACACACACACAGACACACACACACACACGTTGCTGACAGGAAGTAGAAACTCAAACCAAACCTCAGTCACACGTTAAAGACGTTCAGTGTTTCAGTGACTGCTGCAGAACATCACATGTTATCATTGACTTACAATAAAAACATGTTATCATTGACTTACATTAAAAACATGTTATCATTGACTTACATTAAAAACATGTTATCATTATTATCATTGACTTACAATAAAAACATGTTATCATTGACTTACATTAAAAACATGTTATCATTGACTTACATTAAAAACCTATTATCATTGACTTACATTAAAAACCTGTTATTATCATTGACTTACATTAAAAACATGTTATCATTGACTTACATTAAGAACCTGTTATTATCATTGACTTACATTAAAAACATGTTATCATTATTATCATTGACTTACATTAAAAACATGTTATCATTGACTTACATTAAAAACATGTTATTATTATCATTGACTTACATTAAAAACCTGTTATTATCATTGACTAACATTAAAAACATGTTATCATTGACTTACATTAAAACATGTTATCATTATTATCATTGACTTACATTAAAAACCTGTTATTATCATTGACTTACATTAAAAACATGTTATCATTGACTTACATTAAAAACATGTTATCATTGACTTACATTAAAAACATGTTATCATTATTATCATTGACTTACATTAAAAACCTATTATCATTGACTTACATTAAAAACATGTTATCATTGACTTACATTAAAAACCTGTTATTATCATTGACTTACATTAAAAACATGTTATTATCATTGACTTACATTAAAAACCTGTTATTATCATTGACTTACATTAAAAACATGTTATTATCATTGACTTACATTAAAAACATGTTATCATTATTATCATTGACTCACATTAAAAACATGTTATTATCATTGACTTACATTAAAAACCTGTAATCATTGACTTACATTAAAAACATGTTATTATCGTTGACTTACATTAAAAACATGTTATTATCATTGACTTACATTAAAAACATGTTATCATTATTATGATTGACTTACATTAAAAACATGTTATTATCATTGACTTACATTAAAAACATATTATCATTGACTTACATTAAAAACCTGTTATCATTGACTTACATTAAAAACATGTTATTATCATTGACTTACATTTAAAACATGTTATTATCATTGACTTACATTAAAACATGTTATCATTATTATCATTGACTTACATTAAAAACCTGTTATTATCATTGACTTACATTAAAACATGTTATCATTGACTTACATTAAAAACATGTTATCATTGACTTAGATTAAAAACATGTTATCATTGACTTACATTAAAAACATGTTATCATTATTATCATTGACTTACATTAAAAACCTATTATCATTGACTTACATTAAAAACATGTTATCATTGACTTACATTAAAAACCTGTTATTATCATTGACTTACATTAAAAACCTGTTATTATCATTGACTTACATTAAAAACCTGTTATTATCATTGACTTACATTAAAAACATGTTATTATCATTGACTTACATTAAAAACATGTTATCATTATTATCATTGACTCACATTAAAAACATGTTATTATCATTGACTTACATTAAAAACCTGTAATCATTGACTTACATTAAAAACATGTTATTATCGTTGACTTACATTAAAAACATGTTATTATCATTGACTTACATTAAAAACATGTTATTATCATTGACTTACATTAAAAACATATTATCATTGACTTGCATTAAAAACCTGTTATTATCATTGACTTACATTAAAAACAGTTTCCCTGTGCTTTCAGTGATTGTGCTAAGCTAGGCTAACAGTTTCCCTGTGCTAACAGTGTTTGTGCTAAGCTAGGCTAACAGTTTCCCTGTGCTTCCAGTGATTGTACTAAGCTAGGCTAACAGTTTCCCTGTGCTTCTAGTGATTGTGCTAAGCTAGGCTAACAGTTTCCCTGTGCTTCCAGTGATTGTGCTAAGCTAGGCTAACAGTTTCCCTGTGCTTCTAGTGATTGTGCTAAGCTAGGCTAACAGTTTTCCTGTGCTTCCAGTGATCGTGCTAAGCTAGGCTAACAGTTTTCCTGTGCTTACAGTGTTTGTGCTAAGCTAGGCTAACAGTTTTCCTGTGCTTACAGTGTTTGTGCTAAGCTAGGCTAACAGTTTTCCTGTGCTTACAGTGTTTGTGCTAAGCTAGGCTAACAGTTTTCCTGTGCTTACAGTGTTTGTGCTAAGCTAGGCTAACAGTTTTCCTGTGCTTACAGTGTTTGTGCTAAGCTAGGCTAACACAAGTTGTGGCCTGCTGAGAAAAGTTAAACTATTTATGAAGGCACAACATCTACGACAGGAAGTGCTGAACGTCACACAC
>NC_139847.1:430000-437500 GCF_963691815.1 Echiichthys vipera | reverse complement strand
CACATGTCAGTGAGACAGGCAGCGTCAGTGAGACAGGCCCGTGTAAGTGAGACAGGCACGTGTGAGTGAGACAGGCCCGTGTCAGTGAGACAGGCCAGTGACAGTGAGACAGGCACACATGTCAGTGAGACAGGCCCGTGACAGTGAGACAGGCAGCATGTCAGTGAGACAGGCACACATGTCAGTGAGACAGACAGCGTCAGTGAGACAGGCCCGTGTGAGTGAGACAGGCACGTGTGAGTGAGACAGGCCCGTGTCAGTGAGACAGGCCCGTGTGAGTGAGACAGGCCCGTGTGAGTGAGACAGGCAGCGTGTGAGTGAGACAGGCAGCGTGTGAGTGAGACAGGCAGCGTGTGAGTGAGACAGGCCCGTGTCAGTGAGACAAGCCCGTGTCAGTGAGACAGGCCTGTGTCAGTGAGACAGGCAGCGTGTGAGTGAGACAGGCCCGTGTCAGTGAGACAAGCCCGTGTCAGTGAGACAGGCCTGTGTCAGTGAGACAGGCCCGTGTCAGTGAGACAGGCCCGTGTCAGTGAGACAGCACCTTCATGAGGAAGTTGGGCGGGCGCCCGTCGGCCCCCGTCATCTTCTCGAACAGGATGGTGTAGATGCCCAGACGCGTGGTCGTGTACGTGGCCTGACGCAGCAGCCCTGCAGACAGACTGACACACACACACACACACACACACACACACACACACACACACACACACACACACACACACACACACACACACACACACACACACACACACACACACACACACACACACACACACACACACACACACACACACACACACACACACACACACACACGCTCAGTGACACATGGGAGACATGCAGCTGGCCCCGGTCCTGGTCCAGTCCCGGTCCCAGTCCTGGTCCAATCCTGGTCCTGGTCCAGTCCCGGTCCTGGTCCAGTCCTGGTCCAGTCCCGGTCCCGGTCCTGGTCCAGTCCCAGTCCCAGTCCCGGTCCCGGTCCAGGTCCAGTCCTGGTCCCGGTCCAGTCCCGGTCCGGTCCCGGTCCCGGTCCAGTCCTGGTCCCGGTCCAGTCCTGGTCCAGGTCCCGGTCTTACCCGGTGTAGATGCCCCCCACGCCCTCGTTCTTCAGGATGGAGAAGAGCGCGTGCACGCTGGTCTTGTACTCGCGGGCCGTGGTTCCCTGACCGCTCAGCTGCATCCGGTTCTTCACCAGGTCCAGGGGCTGCACGAAGACCGTGGCCCCCATCCTGCACACAGACGGGTCAGAGAGACAGACGGGTCAGAGAGACAGACGGGTCAGAGAGACAGACGGGTCAGAGAGAGACAGACAGGTGAGAAGAGACAGACGGGTCAGAGAGACAGACGGGTCAGAGAGACAGACGGGTCAGAGAGAGACAGACGGGTCAGAGAGAGACAGACGGGTCAGAGAGAGAGACGGGTCAGAGAGACAGACGGGTCAGAGAGACAGACGGGTCAGAGAGAGACAGACGGGTCAGAGAGAGAGACGGGTCAGAGAGACAGACGGGTCAGAGAGACAGACGGGTCAGAGAGAGACAGACGGGTCAGAGAGAGAGACGGGTCAGAGAGACAGACGGGTCAGAGAGAGAGACGGGTCAGAGAGACAGACGGGTCAGAGAGAGAGACGGGTCAGAGAGAGAGACGGGTCAGAGAGACAGACGGGTCAGAGAGACAGACGGGTCAGAGAGAGAGACGGGTCAGAGAGACAGACGGGTGAGGAGAGACAGACGGGTCAGAGAGAGACAGACGGGTCAGAGAGAGAGAGAGACGGGTCAGAGAGACAGACGGGTCAGAGAGAGAGACGGGTCAGAGAGAGACAGACGGGTCAGAGAGAGAGAGAGACGGGTCAGAGAGAGAGACGGGTCAGAGAGAGAGACGGGTCAGAGAGACAGACGGGTCAGAGAGAGAGACGGGTCAGAGAGAGAGACGGGTCAGAGAGACAGACGGGTGAGGAGAGACAGACGGGTCAGAGAGAGACAGACGGGTCAGAGAGAGAGAGAGACGGGTCAGAGAGACAGACGGGTCAGAGAGACAGACGGGTCAGAGAGAGAGACGGGTCAGAGAGAGACAGACGGGTCAGAGAGACAGACGGGTCAGAGAGAGACAGACGGGTCAGAGAGAGAGAGAGACGGGTCAGAGAGAGAGAGACAGGTGAGGAGAGACAGACGGGTCAGAGAGACAGACGGGTGAGGAGAGAGACAGACGGGTCAGAGAGAGAGAGACGGGTCAGAGAGAGAGACGGGTCAGAGAGAGAGATGGGTCAGAGAGACAGACGGGTCAGAGAGAGAGACAGACGGGTCAGAGAGAGAGACGGGTCAGAGAGAGACAGACGGGTCAGAGAGAGAGAGACGGGTCAGAGAGAGAGACGGGTCAGAGAGACGGGTCAGAGAGACAGACGGGTCAGAGAGAGAGACAGACGGGTCAGAGAGAGAGAGACAGGTGAGGAGAGACAGACGGGTCAGAGAGAGAGAGACGGGTCAGAGAGAGAGACGGGTCAGAGAGACGGGTCAGAGAGACAGACGGGTCAGAGAGAGAGACAGACGGGTCAGAGAGAGAGAGACGGGTCAGAGAGAGAGACGGGTCAGAGAGAGAGACAGGTACAGAGAGAGAGAGAGACGGGTCAGAGATCATTTTCAGATTAAAGTCGGAATATTTTCAGATTAAAAGTAATATTTTCAGATTAAAAGTCGTAATATTTTCAGATTAAAAGTAATATTTTCAGATTAAAAGTCGTAATATTTTCAGATTAAAAGTAATATTTTCAGATTAAAAGTCGTAAGATTTTCAGATTAAAAGTCGTAATATTTTCAGATTAAAAGTCGTAGTAAAACAGTTGGCGTGTGCTGGTCCTGTAGGGGGGGGGGGGGGGGCTCACAGGGGCTCAGGGTCACGGGCTCAGGGTCACGCTGTTGTCAGGGGGGGGGGGGAGACACCGGATCCATGGGGGTCCAGAGTTAACGTAACACCGCAGGGTGACCAATCACTGCCCGCAGCACAGCCCCGGTGCACTCACACCGGCTGATAACAGCAATATCATAATATCATAATAATATAATAATAATAATATCATAATAATATCATAATAATATAATAATAATAATAATAATAATAAAATAATCTCATAATTATGATGATTTCACCGGAATATTCATGTAGCTCCTCTGTTAGCTTCACTGACATTAGCACATTAGCACGCTAGCCTGTTAGCACGCTAGCCTGTGAGCTAGCAGCACGTACCCGGCCAAGCCTCCGAACAGGAACTTGATGGCCTTCGGGGAGGTCTTCGGCTTAGTGTCCGCCATGTTCGCTCGGTCCCGCTCGGTCCCGGTCGGATTCGCGCTGCCTGCCCGCCTGAGAGCGCCTCTGGGCCGGACTGTCACCTGCTCTGTCACCGCTTCAGCAGCTGCAGAAGCCGGGACAAGGTGACTCTGTCCGGAACCAGCGGACCAATCAGGAGGCGAGGACGGAGATCCACGAGGACTCACGAAGATCCACGAACGGCGACGATCGTGCCTGCTGCCTTCAGGGTCCCAGCGAGAGCTCGTAAATCTGAGAACCATCTTAAAAAAACAACAAAACAATCGAGATTTTGTTATTTTATGTTTTTAAAACAAATAAAATAAATAAAAGATCTTAAAGGGAAATTCACCTTAATGTCCGTACTTCCTTTTGATGTTTTCATTTAATGGGAACAGTTTTAAGAGTTTGTTTATATTTGTGATTATGAATAATCTTTAATATTTATCATATTTATCATAATAATATTTAATGATCAGTTATAAATGATCACCCTGGGCTCAATCACAGCGCTGCAGTTCCATGTTCACATTATTTATCAACATAATTCAGACATTTACATTAATCCCACAGCACCTGAAGGCATCACAAAGAGCTGCCAATACAGCGTCAAATTAATTTATTTTTAATGTTTTTAAAGTATAAAAAATGTGCAAAATTATTATTGAAATATAAACAATAGTAATAGTTAAATTCTAAACATATTTGGATTCATATCATTATAATATTACAATCATTTAATTCAGTTTAAAGAAACATTGTGAAATAAATACAAATATAAAAAGATCAGAAGTAAACAATCAGAAAATATGTGAAATAATTATAATAATAAAGATAATAAAGATAATAAAGATAATAACAAACAAACAGGCGCTGAGTCCAGACCGTGGTTTCATAACTTTATTAATATTATTGCGTTTTACATGAGGAGCAGTTTCAAGGTTTATGAATAATATCAGAATATTTATGGACACAAAGTTTAACAGGTCAAACAATAACAAGAATAATAACAATAATATAATTATAATAATGTGCTTTATTGTAATATCTAATGTTAAGTTTATTTTTTTTATCGACTCGTTTATTTAATAAATTGATTCAATTGAAATAAAATAAGTTTGAATCTTTAAAGTTTAATAATAAATAAATAAATGAATGAACACGTTCACAGGAGCGACTTTAATGAAACATAATTCATAACTTCAGAGGAAACACTCCTCAGTTTAACACACTTAGCTTTAACAGCAGACTCTTATTTTGAAAGGAACGCCGTTTAAATAAAACAAAGTGATTCTAAATTATTATTATTAATATTAAATCATTTCAGAAACTAAAACAAACTAAATTCAGAATTATGACGTAAAAATTTCATCATTTCACTGAAAAAAAGCGTCGTTACTTTATTTTGAAAATCCTGAAGTTATAACCAAGCCCCGCCCCCAGCTTCCTGTTTGGTCCAATCAGGACCAGGCTGGTTTGATTTGATTAGAGGTTAAAGTTCATGAATAATTAGGGGCGTGGCCTCTTGAGTGACAGCTAGCCTCTGGCCCTCACTTCTCCCTGGAGGCTAGTTGTCAGGATTAGCATCATTAGCATGCTAACATTAGCATGCTAACTCCGTCATCAGGACCTGGACTGAGGTTGTTCGTGGGGTGGTGTTTCCATAGTAACAAGATGGTTTAGTAACACGCCGTGTTAGCGTTAGCTCTGACTCCCATTCCCTTTAGCTGCTAACCTGTGCTGTTAGCCTAGCTCCCGGGCGCTGGAGTTAATGTGAGCTAATGTGGCTAATGTGCACTAATGTGAATAATGTAAGCTAATGTGAGCTAATGTAAGCTAATGTGAGCTAATGTAAGCTAATGTGAGCTAGTGTGGCTAATGTAAGCTAATGTGAGCTAATGTGGCTAATCCTGTATACGTCAGCCAGATGGACGTCCGCCCCTCCCCCCAGCGTCACATACCTGCCCTTTTATGGTCTAAAAATAAAACAAATTCATTATAATTTCACAACAAAAGCATCAGAATTGATGAAGTCAAACTTTTAAGCAGATGTCGTAAAATAAAAGAAGGATTTTCAAAATAAAATACTAATGCTTATGAAGTATTAAAGTCAGTGAAAACAAATAAAATCCATATTTCCATAAACTTCCATAAAAGCGTTAAACTGAGGCAGCGACGTCCGTAACTTTATGAATATAAGAATAAATGTTTATGATGTTTGTGATGTTTGTGACGCCTCCGTCGCCGTGACGACGACGACGTTTCCTCAGGTCTTCGTCATTTTCTTCGAGTTTCTCGGTTTGTTTCCGAGCAACGCGTCGATCTCTGCGACGAGGGGCGGAGTCAGCTGAGACAGCACCTGCACACGAATATTAATCATTAATATTAATAATTAATAATTAACATAAATATAAATATAAACATGTGTGATATTAAAGCATGAACACGGGAAACACTCGCCCTGATGGAGCCGAGGTTCTCCAGCAGCTGCTCCGTGTTTGAGACGCCGAGAAGAACCGAGCTCACGCCCTCAGCACGGAGACACCAGGCTGAGAGACAGACAGGTGAGAGGCAGACAGGTGAGAGACAGACAGGTGAGAGACAGACAGGTGAGAGGCAGACAGGTGAGAGGCAGACAGGTGAGAGGGAGACAGGTGAGAGACAGACAGGTGAGAGGCAGACAGGTGAGAGGGAGACAGGTGAGAGACAGACAGGTGAGAGGCTGACAGGTGAGAGGGAGACAGGTGAGAGACAGACAGGTGAGAGACAGACAGGTGAGAGGGAGACAGGTGAGAGGGAGACAGGTGAGAGGGAGACAGGTGAGACACAGACAGGTTAGAGACAGACAGGTGAGAGACAGACAGGTGAGAGACAGACAGGTGAGAGACAGACAGGTGAGAGGGAGACAGGTGAGAGACAGACAGACAGGTGAGGGACAGACAGGTGAGAGGCAGACAGGTTAGAGACAGACAGGTGAGAGACAGACAGGTGAGAGGGAGACAGGTGAGACACAGACAGGTGAGAGACAGACAGGTGAGAGGGAGACAGGTGAGAGACAGACAGGTGAGAGACAGACAGGTGAGAGACAGACAGGTCACCTATAGCCAGCTGAGCAGCGGTGCAGTGGAGTCTGTCGGCCACAGGGTGGAGCTCTCTGACCTGATTCAGCTGCTGCTGCCCCTCAACACTGAGGAGACGCTGCTGCAGCCACACCTGAGACACACACACACACACACAGAGACACACACACACACACACACACACACAAACACACACACACATGAGAGACACACACACACACACACACACACACACACTCACACACACACACACACACACACACACACAAACACACACACACATGAGAGACACACACACACACACACACACACACACACACACACACACACACACACACACACACACACACACATGAGAGAGACACACACACACACACACACACACACACACACACACACACACGAGAGACACACACACACACGAGAGACACACACACACACACACACACACACACACACACACACACACACACACACACACACACACACACACACACACACACACACACACACACACACACACACACACACACAGTAATCAGCCTGCAGCCTGTGTGTGTCTCTCATTAGTGTGTGTGTGTGTGTGTGTCTCTCATGTGTGTGTGTGTGTGTCTCTCATGTGTGTGTGTGTGTGTCTCTCATGTGTGTGTGTGTGTGTGTGTGTGTGTGTGTGTGCTGGTTATATGTCTGTGTGGGGACCTTGATGGCAGCTCTGGAGTTCTCGGGGACCCCGTCGTTGTACTTCCCCGTCAGCAGGCCGCAGGCTAACGGGGACCAGGTCATGGCTCCGACACCTGCGGGGGGGGGGGGGGGGTGGAGGTGGCGGGGACCTCGTGTTTAACCCGGGCTATGTTTAGACCTGAACAGCTGCTCCGACACCTCCTTTCATTCAAACAACTACAAAGAGACACAAAACAACTACAAAGAGACACAAAACAACTACAAAGAGACACTAAACAACCACAAAGAGACACAAAACAACTACAAAGAGACACAAAACAACCACGAAGACACAAAACAACTACAAAGAGACATAAAACAACCACAAAGAGACACAAAACAACTACAAAGAGACACAAAACAACTACAAAGAGACACAAAACAACCAAGAAGACACAAAACA
>NC_139847.1:420000-422500 GCF_963691815.1 Echiichthys vipera | reverse complement strand
CCCAGGACCCGACCCCCCGGCCCCCCAGGACCCCCAGGACCCCCAGGGCCCCCAGGACCTGCCCCCAGGACCCCCAGGACCCCCAGGACCCCCCCAGGACCCCCAGGACCCCCCCAGGACCCCCAGGACCAGGACCCCAGGACCAGGACCCCAGGACCAGGACCCCAGGACCCGACCCCCAGGACCCCCAGGACCCCCAGGACCCGTCTCCCAGGACCCCCAGGACCCCCAGGACCCGTCTCCCAGGACCCCCAGGACCCCCAGGACCCGACCCCCAGGACCCCCAGGACCCCCGGCCCCCCAGGACCCCCGGCCCCCCAGGACCCCCGGACCCCCAGGACCCCCAGGACCCCCAGGACCCCCGGACCCCCAGGACCCCCGGACCCCCAGGACCTGTCCCCCCAGGACACAAACAGGAAGTAGAGATTTACCTCCATCCTTTCTTCTTCAGGATGTTTCCCAGAGTCGTCTCCGCCCTGAGACACAGAGAGACCTTCAAAATAAAGTTCCCTCAGACACAGAGAGACCTTCAAAATAAAGTTCCCTGAGACACAGAGAGACCTTCAAAATAAAGTGCCCTGACACACAGAGAGATCTTCAAAATAAAGTGCCCTGACACACAGAGAGACCTTCAAAATAAAGTTCCCTCAGACACAGAGAGACCTTCAAAATAAAGTGCCCTGAGACACAGAGAGACCTTCAAAATAAAGTGCCCTGAGACACAGAGAGACCTTCAAAATAAAGTTCCCTCAGACACAGAGAGACCTTCAAAATAAAGTTCCCTGAGACACAGAGAGACCTTCAAAATAAAGTTCCCTCAGACACAGAGAGACCTTCAAAATAAAGTTCCCTGAGACACAGAGAGACCTTCAAAATAAAGTTCCCTCAGACACAGAGAGACCTTCAAAATAAAGTGCCCTGAGACACAGAGAGACCTTCAAAATAAAGTGCCCTGAGACACAGAGAGACCTTCAAAATAAAGTGCCCTGAGACACAGAGAGACCTTCAAAATAAAGTGCCCTGAGACACAGAGAGACCTTCAAAATAAAGTGCCCTGAGACACAGAGAGACCTTCAAAATAAAGTGCCCTGAGACACAGAGAGACCTTCAAAATAAAGTGCCCTGAGACACAGAGAGACCTTCAAAATAAAGTGCCCTGAGACACAGAGAGACCTTCAAAATAAAGTGCCCTGAGACACAGAGAGACCTTCAAAATAAAGTGCCCTGAGACACAGAGAGACCTTCAAAATAAAGTGCCCTGAGACACAGAGAGACCTTCAAAATAAAGTGCCCTGAGACACAGAGAGACCTTCAAAATAAAACACCCTGAGACACAGAGAGACCTTCAAAATAAAGTGCCCTGAGACACAGAGAGACCTTCAAAATAAAGTGCCCTGAGACACAGAGAGACCTTCAAAATAAAGTGCCCTGAGACACAGAGAGACCTTCAAAATAAAGTGCCCTGAGACACAGAGAGACCTTCAAAATAAAGTGCCCTCAGACACAGAGAGACCTTCAAAATAAAGTGCCCTGAGACACAGAGAGACCTTCAAAATAAAGTGCCCTGAGACACAGAGAGACCTTCAAAATAAAGTGCCCTGAGACACAGAGAGACCTTCAAAATAAAGTGTCCTGAGACACAGAGAGACCTTCAAAATAAAGTTCCCTGAGACACAGAGAGACCTTCAAAATAAAGTGCCCTGAGACACAGAGAGACCTTCAAAATAAAGTTCCCTGAGACACAGAGAGACCTTCAAAATAAAGTGCCCTGAGACACAGAGAGACCTTCAAAATAAAGTGTCCTGAGACACAGAGAGACCTTCAAAATAAAGTGCCCTGAGACACAGAGAGACCTTCAAAATAAAGTGCCCTGAGACAAAGAGAGACCTTCAAAATAAAGTGCCCTGAGACACAGAGAGACCTTCAAAATAAAGTTCCCTGAGACACAGAGAGACCTTCAAAATAAAGTGTCCTGAGACACAGAGAGACCTTCAAAATAAAGTGCCCTGAGACACAGAGAGACCTTCAAAATAAAGTGCCCTGAGACAAAGAGAGACCTTCAAAATAAAGTGCCCTGAGACACAGAGAGACCTTCAAAATAAAGTTCCCTGAGACACAGAGAGACCATCAAAATAAAGTGCCCTGAGACACAGAGAGACCTTCAAAATAAAGTGTCCTGAGACACAGAGAGACCTTCAAAATAAAGTGCCCTGAGACACAGAGAGACCTTCAAAATAAAGTGCCCTGAGACACAGAGAGACCTTCAAAATAAAGTGCCCTGAGACACAAAGACACGCTAAACCCTTCAAAATAAAATGCCCTGAAACAGTAAAAGACACTAAACCTTCAAAATAAAATGCCCTGACACACAAAGAGACACTAAACCTTCAAAATAAAATGCTCTGACACACAAAGAGACACTAAACCTTCAAAATAAAATGCCCTGAAACAGTAAAAGACACTAAACCTTCAAAATAAAATGCCCTGACACACAAAGAGA
>NC_139847.1:390000-415000 GCF_963691815.1 Echiichthys vipera | reverse complement strand
GTTAAAGTGTCCTCTAGGAGCATAAACGTGTGTTAAAGTGTCCTCTAGGAGCATAAACGTGTGTTAAAGTGTGCTCTAGGAGCATAAACGTGTGCTAAAGTGTCCTCTAGGAGCATAAACGTGTGTTAGAGTGTCCTCTAGGAGCCTAAACGTGTGTTAAAGTGTCCTCTAGGAGCATAAACGTGTGTTAAAGTGTCCTCTAGGAGCATAAACATGTGTTAAAGTGTCCTCTAGGAGCATAAACATGTGTTAAAGTGTCCTCTAGGAGCATAAACGTGTGTTAAAGTGTCCTCTAGGAGCATAAACGTGTGCTAAAGTGTCCTCTAGGAGCATAAACATGTGTTAAAGTGTCCTCTAGGAGCATAAACGTGTGTTAAAGTGTCCTCTAGGAGCATAAACGTGTGTTAAAGTGTCCTCTAGGAGCATAAACGTGTGTTAAAGTGTCCTCTAGGAGCCTAAACGTGTGCTAAAGTGTCCTAGCATAAACGTGTGTTAAAGTGTCCTCTAGGAGCATAAACGTGTGTTAAAGTGTCCTCTAGGAGCCTAAACGTGTGCTAAAGTGTCCTCTAGGAGCATAAACGTGTGTTAAAGTGTCCTCTAGGAGCATAAACGTGTGTTAAAGTGTCCTCTAGGAGCCTAAACGTGTGCTAAAGTGTCCTCTAGGAGCATAAACGTGTGTTAAAGTGTCCTCTAGGAGCATAAACGTGTGTTAAAGTGTCCTCTAGGAGCATAAACGTGTGCTAAAGTGTCCTCTAGGAGCATAAACGTGTGTTAAAGTGTCCTCTAGGAGCATAAACGTGTGTTAAAGTGTCCTCTAGGAGCCTAAACGTGTGCTAAAGTGTCCTCTAGGAGCATAAACGTGTGCTAAAGTGTCCTCTAGGAGCATAAACGTGTGTTAAAGTGTCCTCTAGGAGCATAAACGTGTGTTAAAGTGTCCTCTAGGAGCCTAAACGTGTGCTAAAGTGTCCTCTAGGAGCATAAACGTGTGTTAAAGTGTCCTCTAGGAGCATAAACGTGTGTTAAAGTGTCCTCTAGGAGCCTAAACGTGTGCTAAAGTGTCCTCTAGGAGCATAAACGTGTGTTAAAGTGTCCTCTAGGAGCATAAACGTGTGTTAAAGTGTCCTCTAGGAGCATAAACGTGTGCTAAAGTGTCCTCTAGGAGCATAAACGTGTGCTAAAGTGTCCTCTAGGAGCCTAAACGTGTGCTAAAGTGTCCTCTAGGAGCATAAACGTGTGTTAAAGTGTCCTCTAGGAGCCTAAACGTGTGCTAAAGTGTCCTCTAGGAGCATAAACGTGTGCTAAAGTGTCCTCTAGGAGCATAAACGTGTGTTAAAGTGTCCTCTAGGAGCATAAACGTGTGCTAAAGTGTCCTCTAGGAGCATAAACGTGTGCTAAAGTGTCCTCTAGGAGCATAAACGTGTGTTAAAGTGTCCTCTAGGAGCATAAACGTGTGTTAAAGTGTCCTCTAGGAGCATAAACGTGTGTTAGAGTGTCCTCTAGGAGCATAAACGTGTGTTAAAGTGTCCTCTAGGAGCATAAACGTGTGTTAAAGTGTCCTCTAGGAGCATAAACGTGTGCTAAAGTGTCCTCTAGGAGCATAAACGTGTGTTAAAGTGTCCTCTAGGAGCATAAACGTGTGTTAAAGTGTCCTCTAGGAGCATAAACGTGTGTTAAAGTGTGCTCTAGGAGCATAAACGTGTGCTAAAGTGTCCTCTAGGAGCATAAACGTGTGTTAGAGTGTCCTCTAGGAGCCTAAACGTGTGTTAAAGTGTCCTCTAGGAGCATAAACGTGTGTTAAAGTGTCCTCTAGGAGCATAAACATGTGTTAAAGTGTCCTCTAGGAGCATAAACGTGTGTTAAAGTGTCCTCTAGGAGCATAAACGTGTGCTAAAGTGTCCTCTAGGAGCATAAACATGTGTTAAAGTGTCCTCTAGGAGCATAAACGTGTGTTAAAGTGTCCTCTAGGAGCATAAACGTGTGTTAAAGTGTCCTCTAGGAGCATAAACGTGTGTTAAAGTGTCCTCTAGGAGCCTAAACGTGTGCTAAAGTGTCCTAGCATAAACGTGTGTTAAAGTGTCCTCTAGGAGCATAAACGTGTGTTAAAGTGTCCTCTAGGAGCCTAAACGTGTGCTAAAGTGTCCTCTAGGAGCATAAACGTGTGTTAAAGTGTCCTCTAGGAGCATAAACGTGTGTTAAAGTGTCCTCTAGGAGCCTAAACGTGTGCTAAAGTGTCCTCTAGGAGCATAAACGTGTGTTAAAGTGTCCTCTAGGAGCATAAACGTGTGTTAAAGTGTCCTCTAGGAGCATAAACGTGTGTTAAAGTGTCCTCTAGGAGCATAAACGTGTGCTAAAGTGTCCTCTAGGAGCATAAACGTGTGTTAAAGTGTCCTCTAGGAGCATAAACGTGTGTTAAAGTGTCCTCTAGGAGCCTAAACGTGTGCTAAAGTGTCCTCTAGGAGCATAAACGTGTGCTAAAGTGTCCTCTAGGAGCATAAACGTGTGTTAAAGTGTCCTCTAGGAGCATAAACGTGTGTTAAAGTGTCCTCTAGGAGCCTAAACGTGTGCTAAAGTGTCCTCTAGGAGCATAAACGTGTGTTAAAGTGTCCTCTAGGAGCATAAACGTGTGTTAAAGTGTCCTCTAGGAGCATAAACGTGTGTTAAAGTGTCCTCTAGGAGCATAAACGAGTGAACAGTTAAAAAGTCTATTTGACTCTAATGGAACCAAACTTTCGTCCCCCTGCTGGATATTATAGAGAAGCAGCTTCAAACCTTCAAAATAAAGTGCCCTGAGACATTAAAGAGACACTAAACCTTCAAAATAAAGTGCCCTGAGACATTAAAGAGACACTAAACCTTCAAAATAAAGTGCCCTGAGACATTAAAGAGACACTAAACCTTCAAAATAAAGTGGAGTCTTTGTGGGGACCACTGACGTTAGTCCCCACACAGTGCTCTGTACAAGCACACGCACACACACCTGTCTGCTCCCGCTCTCACCTGTACTTCATGTTGCTATGACGACCGAGCGCCTCCTTCATGTGGGCGTGGCCTAACAGGGTGTGCCTGTTCACCGGCTCCGCCCTGACCTTTGCCTGACAGATGCTGGCGTTCATCGCCACCCGCCGCTCCTTCATCGCGTGCTCGCTGGCGCCGCCGCCGCCGCCGCCCACATTACACGCTATTGACACCTGCATCCTGGTCGCTACGGTAACCAGCCCTATACTTATATATATATATATATAAATATATATAAGTATATATATGTATATGCTTTACATATATATGAGCTTTAAAGTCTCAAAGCATCATGTGGAGATCGCCGCTGCCGCCAAGGTCGCCGGTCGCTATGGTGACGATGGGATGAATTCATGAGTGGGACGATAAGTTCAATCAGCTGTCAAACTACAGCAGGACACACACACACACACACACACACTCACACACACACAACTTTCTGTTAGTCTGTGTCATCCCCACGGCGTCGACACACAGACGGAGACGATGAAGACGATGAAGACGATGAAGATGATGACGAAGAGCGTCCGACCACACGAGGAGAAACAACACGGACGAAACAAAACCCTGAATAAAGGCGTCCGTCCTCTGAGCGAGGGAGAGAGAGAGAGAGAGAGAGAGAGAGAGGGGGAGAGAGAGAGAGAGAGAGAGAGAGAGAGAGAGGGGGAGAGAGAGAGAGAGAGAGAGAGAGAGAGAGAGAGAGAGAGAGAGAGAGAGAGAGAGCGAGGGAGAGAGAGAGAGAGGGAGAGAGAGAGATAGAGGAGCCCCTCCCCCTCCCGTGTCGGTCGGCTGCACACTGGGCGAGCGAGCATTCGTCAGACAGAGAGAGAGAGAAACACGTAATAATGTGACTTTAATCATCATTTAAATAAATAAATATACGACTTTTATAGAACTGATGCTTTAATCATAGGAATATTTTATTATTATTATCATTAAACATATTATTTAATGCCTACTTTGGTTTAAGTGTCAATTTGAGTCTCCTGGCATTTTATTTTGAAGGTTTAGTGTCTCTTTGAGTCTCAGGGCATTTTATTTTGAAGGTTTTAGTGTCTCTTTGAGTCTCCTGGCATTTTATTTTGAAGGTTGAGTGTCTCTTTGAGTCTCAGGGCATTTTATTTTGAAGGTTTAGTGTCTCTTTGAGTCTCCTGGAATTTTATTTTGAAGGTTTAGTGTCTCTTTTTGTCTCAGGGCATTTTATTTTGAAGGTTTAGTGTCTCTTTGTGTCTCCTGGTATTTTATTTTGAAGGTTGAGTGTCTCTTTGTGTCTCCTGGTATTTTATTTTGAAGGTTGAGTGTCTCTTTGAGTCTCCTGACATTTTATTTTGAAGGTTAAGTGTCTTTTTGTGTCTCGGGGCATTTTATTTTGAAGGTTTAGTGTCTCTTTGAGTCTCCTGGTATTTTATTTTGAAGGTTGAGTGTCTCTTTGAGTCTCCTGGTATTTTATTTTGAAGGTTTAGTGTGTCTTTGTGTCTCCTGGTATTTTATTTTGAAGGTTTTAGTGTCTCTTTGTGTCTCCTGGTATTTTATTCTGAAGGTTGAGTGTCTCTGAGTCTCAGGGCATTTTATTTTGAAGGTTTAGTGTCTCTTTGTGTCTCCTGGTATTTTATTTTGAAGGTTGAGTGTCTCTTTGTGTCTCCTGATATTTTATTTTGAAGGTTGAGTGTCTCTTTGAGTCTCCTGGTATTTTATTTTGAAGGTTTAGTGTCTCTTTGAGTCTCCTGGTATTTTATTTTGAAGGTTGAGTCTCTGAGTCTCCTGGTATTTTATTTTGAAGGTTTTCGTGTCTCTTTGAGTCTCCTGGCATTTTATTTTGAAGGTTTTAGTGTCTCTGAGTCTCAGGGCATTTTATTTTGAAGGTTTTAGTATCTCTTTGAGTCTCCTGGTATTTTATTTTGAAGGTTGAATGTCTCTGAGTCTCCTGGTATTTTATTTTGAAGGTTGAGTGTCTCTTTGAGTCTCAGGGCATTTTACTTTGAAGGTTTAGTGTCTCTTTGAGTCTCCTGGTATTTTATTTTGAAGGTTGAATGTCTCTGAGTCTCCTGGTATTTTATTTTGAAGGTTGAGTGTCTCTTTGAGTCTCCTGGTATTTTATTTTGAAGGTTGAATGTCTCTGAGTCTCCTGGTATTTTATTTTGAAGGTTTAGTGTCTCTGAGTGTCCTGGTATTTTATTTTGAAGGTTGAGTGTCTCTTTGAGTCTCCTGGTATTTTATTCTGAAGGTTGAGTGTCTCTTTGAGTCTCCTGGTATTTTATTTTGAAGGTTTAGTGTCTCTTTGAGTCTCCTGGTATTTTATTTTGAAGGTTGAGTGTCTCTGAGTCTCCTAGTTTTATTTTGAAAGTTTAGTGTCTCTTTGAGTCTCCTGGTATTTTATTTTGAAGGTTGAGTGTCTCTTTGAGTCTCCTGGTATTTTATTTTGAAGGTTGGGTGTCTCTTTGTGTCTCCTGGTATTTTATTTTGAAGGTTGAATGTCTCTGAGTCTCCTGGTATTTTATTTTGAAGGTTTAGTGTCTCTTTGAGTCTCCTGGTATTTTATTTTGAAGGTTGAGTGTCTCTTTGAGTCTCCTGGTATTTTATTTTGAAGGTTTAGTGTCTCTTTGAGTCTCAGGGCATTTTATTTTGAAGGTTTTAGTGTCTCTTTGAGTCTCCTGGCATTTTATTTTGAAGGTTGAGTGTCTCTTTGAGTCTCAGGGCATTTTATTTTGAAGGTTTAGTGTCTCTTTGAGTCTCCTGGAATTTTATTTTGAAGGTTTAGTGTCTCTTTTTGTCTCAGGGCATTTTATTTTGAAGGTTTAGTGTCTCTTTGAGTCTCCTGGAATTTTATTTTGAAGGTTTAGTGTCTCTTTGAGTCTCCTGGTATTTTATTTTGAAGGTTGAGTGTCTCTTTGAGTCTCCTGGCATTTTATTTTGAAGGTTAAGTGTCTTTTTGTGTCTCGGGGCATTTTATTTTGAAGGTTTAGTGTCTCTTTGAGTCTACTGGTATTTTATTTTGAAGGTTGAGTGTCTCTTTGAGTCTCCTGGTATTTTATTTTGAAGGTTTAGTGTGTCTTTGTGTCTCCTGGTATTTTATTTTGAAGGTTTTAGTGTCTCTTTGTGTCTCCTGGTATTTTATTCTGAAGGTTGAGTGTCTCTGAGTCTCAGGGCATTTTATTTTGAAGGTTTAGTGTCTCTTTGTGTCTCCTGGTATTTTATTTTGAAGGTTGAGTGTCTCTTTGTGTCTCCTGGTATTTTATTTTGAAGGTTGAGTGTCTCTTTGAGTCTCCTGGTATTTTATTTTGAAGGTTTAGTGTCTCTTTGAGTCTCCTGGTATTTTATTTTGAAGGTTGAGTCTCTGAGTCTCCTGGTATTTTATTTTGAAGGTTTTAGTGTCTCTGAGTCTCAGGGCATTTTATTTTGAAGGTTTTAGTATCTCTTTGAGTCTCCTGGTATTTTATTTTGAAGGTTGAATGTCTCTGAGTCTCCTGGTATTTTATTTTGAAGGTTGAGTGTCTCTTTGAGTCTCAGGGCATTTTACTTTGAAGGTTTAGTGTCTCTTTGAGTCTCCTGGTATTTTATTTTGAAGGTTGAATGTCTCTGAGTCTCCTGGTATTTTATTTTGAAGGTTGAGTGTCTCTTTGAGTCTCCTGGTATTTTATTTTGAAGGTTGAATGTCTCTGAGTCTCCTGGTATTTTATTTTGAAGGTTTAGTGTCTCTTTGTGTCTCCTGGTATTTTATTTTGAAGGTTTAGTGTCTCTGAGTGTCCTGGTATTTTATTTTGAAGGTTGAGTGTCTCTTTGAGTCTCCTGGTATTTTATTCT
The DNA here is from genome assembly GCF_963691815.1 of Echiichthys vipera. NCBI lineage: Eukaryota > Metazoa > Chordata > Actinopteri > Perciformes > Trachinidae > Echiichthys > Echiichthys vipera. The sequence continues at coordinate 408,184 of NC_139847.1, read as the reverse complement.
GAAGGTTGAGTGTCTCTTTGAGTCTCCTGGTATTTTATTTTGAAGGTTTAGTGTCTCTTTGAGTCTCCTGGTATTTTATTTTGAAGGTTGAGTGTCTCTGAGTCTCCTAGTTTTATTTTGAAAGTTTAGTGTCTCTTTGAGTCTCCTGGTATTTTATTTTGAAGGTTGAGTGTCTCTTTGAGTCTCCTGGTATTTTATTTTGAAGGTTGGGTGTCTCTTTGTGTCTCCTGGTATTTTATTTTGAAGGTTGAATGTCTCTGAGTCTCCTGGTATTTTATTTTGAAGGTTTAGTGTCTCTTTGAGTCTCCTGGTATTTTATTTTGAAGGTTGAGTGTCTCTTTGAGTCTCCTGGTATTTTATTTTGAAGGTTTAGTGTCTCTTTGAGTCTCAGGGCATTTTATTTTGAAGGTTTTAGTGTCTCTTTGAGTCTCCTGGCATTTTATTTTGAAGGTTGAGTGTCTCTTTGAGTCTCAGGGCATTTTATTTTGAAGGTTTAGTGTCTCTTTGAGTCTCCTGGAATTTTATTTTGAAGGTTTAGTGTCTCTTTTTGTCTCAGGGCATTTTATTTTGAAGGTTTAGTGTCTCTTTGAGTCTCCTGGAATTTTATTTTGAAGGTTTAGTGTCTCTTTGAGTCTCCTGGTATTTTATTTTGAAGGTTGAGTGTCTCTTTGAGTCTCCTGGCATTTTATTTTGAAGGTTAAGTGTCTTTTTGTGTCTCGGGGCATTTTATTTTGAAGGTTTAGTGTCTCTTTGAGTCTCCTGGTATTTTATTTTGAAGGTTGAGTGTCTCTTTGAGTCTCCTGGTATTTTATTTTGAAGGTTTAGTGTGTCTTTGTGTCTCCTGGTATTTTATTTTGAAGGTTTTAGTGTCTCTTTGTGTCTCCTGGTATTTTATTCTGAAGGTTGAGTGTCTCTGAGTCTCAGGGCATTTTATTTTGAAGGTTTAGTGTCTCTTTGTGTCTCCTGGTATTTTATTTTGAAGGTTGAGTGTCTCTTTGTGTCTCCTGGTATTTTATTTTGAAGGTTGAGTGTCTCTTTGAGTCTCCTGGTATTTTATTTTGAAGGTTTAGTGTCTCTTTGAGTCTCCTGGTATTTTATTTTGAAGGTTGAGTCTCTGAGTCTCCTGGTATTTTATTTTGAAGGTTTTCGTGTCTCTTTGAGTCTCCTGGCATTTTATTTTGAAGGTTTTAGTGTCTCTGAGTCTCAGGGCATTTTATTTTGAAGGTTTTAGTATCTCTTTGAGTCTCCTGGTATTTTATTTTGAAGGTTGAATGTCTCTGAGTCTCCTGGTATTTTATTTTGAAGGTTGAGTGTCTCTTTGAGTCTCAGGGCATTTTACTTTGAAGGTTTAGTGTCTCTTTGAGTCTCCTGGTATTTTATTTTGAAGGTTGAATGTCTCTGAGTCTCCTGGTATTTTATTTTGAAGGTTGAGTGTCTCTTTGAGTCTCCTGGTATTTTATTTTGAAGGTTGAATGTCTCTGAGTCTCCTGGTATTTTATTTTGAAGGTTTAGTGTCTCTTTGTGTCTCCTGGTATTTTATTTTGAAGGTTTAGTGTCTCTGAGTGTCCTGGTATTTTATTTTGAAGGTTGAGTGTCTCTTTGAGTCTCCTGGTATTTTATTCTGAAGGTTGAGTGTCTCTTTGAGTCTCCTGGTATTTTATTTTGAAGGTTTAGTGTCTCTTTGAGTCTCCTGGTATTTTATTTTGAAGGTTGAGTGTCTCTGAGTCTCCTAGTTTTATTTTGAAAGTTTAGTGTCTCTTTGAGTCTCCTGGTATTTTATTTTGAAGGTTGAGTGTCTCTTTGAGTCTCCTGGTATTTTATTTTGAAGGTTGGGTGTCTCTTTGTGTCTCCTGGTATTTTATTTTGAAGGTTGAATGTCTCTGAGTCTCCTGGTATTTTATTTTGAAGGTTTAGTGTCTCTTTGAGTCTCCTGGTATTTTATTTTGAAGGTTGAGTGTCTCTTTGAGTCTCCTGGTATTTTATTTTGAAGGTTGAGTGTCTTTTTGAGTCTCCTGGTATTTTATTTTGAAGGCTTAGTGTCTCTGAGTCTCCTGGTATTTTATTTTGAAGGTTTAGTGTCTCTTTGTGTCTCCTGGCATTTTATTTTGAAGGTTGAGTGTCTCTTTGTGTCTCCTGGTATTTTATTTTGAAGGTTTAGTGTCTCTTTGTGTCTCCTGGTATTTTATTTTGAAGGTTCTAGTGTCTCTTTGAGTGTCCTGGCATTTTATTTTGAAGGTTGAGTGTCTCTTTGTGTCTCCTGGTATTTTATTTTGAAGGTTGAATGTCTCTGAGTCTCCTGGTATTTTATTTTGAAGGTTTAGTGTCTCTTTGAGTCTCCTGGTATTTTATTTTGAAGGTTGAGTGTCTCTTTGAGTCTCCTGGTATTTTATTTTGAAGGTTGAATGTCTCTGAGTCTCCTAGTTTTATTTTGAAAGTTTAGTGTCTCTTTGAGTCTCCTGGTATTTTATTTTGAAGGTTGAGTGTCTCTTTGAGTCTCCTGGTATTTTATTTTGAAGGCTTAGTGTCTCTTTGAGTCTCCTGGTATTTTATTTTGAAGGTTTAGTGTCTCTTTGAGTCTCCTGGTATTTTATTTTGAAGGTTTAGTGTCTCTTTGAGTCTCCTGGTATTTTATTTTGAAGGTTGAGTGTCTCTTTGTGTCTCCTGGTATTTTATTCTGAAGGTTGAGTGTCTCTTTGTGTCTCCTGGTATTTTATTCTGAAGGTTTAGTATCTCTTTGTGTCTCCTGGTATTTTATTTTGAAGGTTGAGTGTCTCTTTGACTCTCCTGGTATTTTATTTTGAAGGTTGAGTGTCTCTGAGTCTCCTGGTATTTTATTTTGAAGGTTTAGTGTCTCTTTGTGTCTCCTGGTATTTTATTTTGAAGGTTGAGTGTCTCTTTGTGTCTCCTGGTATTTTATTCTGAAGGTTGAGTGTCTCTTTGTGTCTCCTGGTATTTTATTCTGAAGGTTGAGTGTCTCTTTGAGTCTCCTGGTATTTTATTTTGAAGGTTTAGTGTCTCTGAGTGTCCTGGTATTTTATTTTGAAGGTTGAGTGTCTCTTTGAGTCTCCTGGTATTTTATTCTGAAGGTTGAGTGTCTCTTTGTGTCTCCTGGTATTTTATTTTGAAGGTTTAGTGCCTCTTGAGTCTCCTGGTATTTTATTCTGAAGGTTGAGTGTCTCTTTGTGTCTCCTGGTATTTTATTTTGAAGGTTGAATGTCTCTGAGTCTCCTGGTATTTTATTTTGAAGGTTGAGTGTCTCTGAGTCTCCTAGTTTTATTTTGAAAGTTTAGTGTCTCTTTGAGTCTCCTGGTATTTTATTTTGAAGGTTGAGTGTCTCTTATAGTCTCCTGGTATTTTATTTTGAAGGTTGGGTGTCTCTTTGTGTCTCCTGGTATTTTATTTTGAAGGTTGAATGTCTCTGAGTCTCCTGGTATTTTATTTTGAAGGTTTAGTGTCTCTTTGAGTCTCCTGGTATTTTATTTTGAAGGTTGAGTGTCTCTTTGAGTCTCCTGGTATTTTATTTTGAAGGTTGAGTGTCTTTTTGAGTCTCCTGGTATTTTATTTTGAAGGCTTAGTGTCTCTGAGTCTCCTGGTATTTTATTTTGAAGGTTTAGTGTCTCTTTGTGTCTCCTGGCATTTTATTTTGAAGGTTGAGTGTCTCTTTGTGTCTCCTGGTATTTTATTTTGAAGGTTTAGTGTCTCTTTGTGTCTCCTGGTATTTTATTTTGAAGGTTCTAGTGTCTCTTTGAGTGTCCTGGCATTTTATTTTGAAGGTTGAGTGTCTCTTTGTGTCTCCTGGTATTTTATTTTGAAGGTTGAATGTCTCTGAGTCTCCTGGTATTTTATTTTGAAGGTTTAGTGTCTCTTTGAGTCTCCTGGTATTTTATTTTGAAGGTTGAGTGTCTCTTTGAGTCTCCTGGTATTTTATTTTGAAGGTTGAATGTCTCTGAGTCTCCTAGTTTTATTTTGAAAGTTTAGTGTCTCTTTGAGTCTCCTGGTATTTTATTTTGAAGGTTGAGTGTCTCTTTGAGTCTCCTGGTATTTTATTTTGAAGGCTTAGTGTCTCTTTGAGTCTCCTGGTATTTTATTTTGAAGGTTGAGTGTCTCTTTGAGTCTCCTGGTATTTTATTTTGAAGGTTTAGTGTCTCTTTGAGTCTCCTGGTATTTTATTTTGAAGGTTGAGTGTCTCTTTGTGTCTCCTGGTATTTTATTCTGAAGGTTGAGTGTCTCTTTGTGTCTCCTGGTATTTTATTCTGAAGGTTTAGTGTCTCTTTGTGTCTCCTGGTATTTTATTTTGAAGGTTGAGTGTCTCTTTGACTCTCCTGGTATTTTATTTTGAAGGTTGAGTGTCTCTGAGTCTCCTGGTATTTTATTTTGAAGGTTTAGTGTCTCTTTGTGTCTCCTGGTATTTTATTTTGAAGGTTGAGTGTCTCTTTGTGTCTCCTGGTATTTTATTCTGAAGGTTGAGTGTCTCTTTGTGTCTCCTGGTATTTTATTCTGAAGGTTGAGTGTCTCTTTGAGTCTCCTGGTATTTTATTTTGAAGGTTTAGTGTCTCTTTGAGTCTCCTGGTATTTTATTTTGAAGGTTGAGTGTCTCTTTGTGTCTCCTGGTATTTTATTCTGAAGGTTGAGTGTCTCTTTGAGTGTCCTGGCATTTTATTTTGAAGGTTGAGTGTCTCTTTGTGTCTCCTGGTATTTATTTTGAAGGTTTAGTGTCTCTTTGTGTCTCCTGGTATTTTATTTTGAAGGTTGAGTGTCTCTTTGTGTCTCCTGGTATTTTATTTTGAAGGTTTAGTGTCTCTTTGTGTCTCCTGGTATTTTATTTTGAAGGTTGAGTGTCTCTTTGTGTCTCCTGGTATTTTATTTTGAAGGTTGAGTGTCTCTTTGTGTCTCCATGTATTTTATTTTGAAGGTTGAGTTTCTCTTTGTGTCTCCTGGTATTTTATTTTGAAGGTTGAGTGTCTCTTTGTGTCTCCTGGTATTTTATTTTGAAGGTTTAGTGTCTCTTTGTGTCTCCTGGTATTTTATTTTGAAGGTTGAGTGTCTCTTTGTGTCTCCTGGTATTTTATTTTGAAGGTTGAGTGTCTCTTTGTGTCTCCTGGTATTTTATTTTGAAGGTTGAGTGTCTCTTTGTGTCTCCTGGTATTTTATTTTGAAGGTTTAGTGTCTCTTTGAGTCTCCTGGTATTTTATTTTGAAGGTTGAGTGTCTCTTTGAGTCTCCTGGTATTTTATTTTGAAGGTTTAGTGTCTCTTTGAGTCTCCTGGTATTTTATTTTGAAGGTTGAGTGTCTCTTTGTGTCTCCTGGTATTTTATTCTGAAGGTTGAGTGTCTCTTTGTGTCTCCTGGTATTTTATTCTGAAGGTTTAGTGTCTCTTGTGTCTCCTGGTATTTTATTTTGAAGGTTGAGTGTCTCTTTGAGTCTCCTGGTATTTTATTTTGAAGGTTGAGTGTCTCTTTGTGTCTCCTGGTATTTTATTCTGAAGGTTGAGTGTCTCTTTGAGTGTCCTGGCATTTTATTTTGAAGGTTGAGTGTCTCTTTGTGTCTCCTGGTATTTTATTTTGAAGGTTGAGTGTCTCTTTGTGTCTCCTGGTATTTTATTTTGAAGGTTTAGTGTCTCTTTGTGTCTCCTGGTATTTTATTTTGAAGGTTGAGTGTCTCTTTGTGTCTCCTGGTATTTTATTTTGAAGGTTGAGTGTCTCTTTGTGTCTCCTGGTATTTTATTTTGAAGGTTGAGTGTCTCTTTGTGTCTCCTGGTATTTTATTTTGAAGGTTGAGTTTCTCTTTGTGTCTCCTGGTATTTTATTTTGAAGGTTGAGTGTCTCTTTGTGTCTCCTGGTATTTTATTTTGAAGGTTTAGTGTCTCTTTGTGTCTCCTGGTATTTTATTTTGAAGGTTGAGTGTCTCTTTGTGTCTCCTGGTATTTTATTTTGAAGGTTGAGTGTCTCTTTGTGTCTCCTGGTATTTTATTTTGAAGGTTGAGTGTCTCTTTGTGTCTCCTGGTATTTTATTTTGAAGGTTTAGTGTCTCTTTGAGTCTCCTGGTATTTTATTTTGAAGGTTGAGTGTCTCTTTGAGTCTCCTGGTATTTTATTTTGAAGGTTGAATGTCTCTGAGTCTCCTAGTTTTATTTTGAAAGTTTAGTGTCTCTTTGAGTCTCCTGGTATTTTATTTTGAAGGTTGAGTGTCTCTTTGTGTCTCCTGGTATTTTATTCTGAAGGTTGAGTGTCTCTTTGTGTCTCCTGGTATTTTATTCTGAAGGTTTAGTGTCTCTTTGTGTCTCCTGGTATTTTATTTTGAAGGTTGAGTGTCTCTTTGACTCTCCTGGTATTTTATTTTGAAGGTTGAGTGTCTCTGAGTCTCCTGGTATTTTATTTTGAAGGTTTAGTGTCTCTTTGTGTCTCCTGGTATTTTATTCTGAAGGTTGAGTGTCTCTTTGTGTCTCCTGGTATTTTATTTTGAAGGTTTAGTGTCTCTTTGAGTCTCCTGGTATTTTATTTTGAAGGTTGAGTGTCTCTTTGTGTCTCCTGGTATTTTATTCTGAAGGTTGAGTGTCTCTTTGAGTCTCCTGGTATTTTATTTTGAAGGTTTAGTGTCTCTTTGAGTCTCCTGGTATTTTATTTTGAAGGTTGAGTGTCTCTTTGTGTCTCCTGGTATTTTATTCTGAAGGTTGAGTGTCTCTTTGAGTGTCCTGGCATTTTATTTTGAAGGTTGAGTGTCTCTTTGTGTCTCCTGGTATTTATTTTGAAGGTTTAGTGTCTCTTTGTGTCTCCTGGTATTTTATTTTGAAGGTTGAGTGTCTCTTTGTGTCTCCTGGTATTTTATTTTGAAGGTTTAGTGTCTCTTTGTGTCTCCTGGTATTTTATTTTGAAGGTTGAGTGTCTCTTTGTGTCTCCTGGTATTTTATTTTGAAGGTTGAGTGTCTCTTTGTGTCTCCTGGTATTTTATTTTGAAGGTTGAGTGTCTCTTTGTGTCTCCTGGTATTTTATTTTGAAGGTTGAGTTTCTCTTTGTGTCTCCTGGTATTTTATTTTGAAGGTTGAGTGTCTCTTTGTGTCTCCTGGTATTTTATTTTGAAGGTTTAGTGTCTCTTTGTGTCTCCTGGTATTTTATTTTGAAGGTTGAGTGTCTCTTTGTGTCTCCTGGTATTTTATTTTGAAGGTTGAGTGTCTCTTTGTGTCTCCTGGTATTTTATTTTGAAGGTTGAGTGTCTCTTTGTGTCTCCTGGTATTTTATTTTGAAGGTTTAGTGTCTCTTTGAGTCTCCTGGTATTTTATTTTGAAGGTTGAGTGTCTCTTTGAGTCTCCTGGTATTTTATTTTGAAGGTTGAATGTCTCTGAGTCTCCTAGTTTTATTTTGAAAGTTTAGTGTCTCTTTGAGTCTCCTGGTATTTTATTTTGAAGGTTGAGTGTCTCTTTGTGTCTCCTGGTATTTTATTCTGAAGGTTGAGTGTCTCTTTGTGTCTCCTGGTATTTTATTCTGAAGGTTTAGTGTCTCTTTGTGTCTCCTGGTATTTTATTTTGAAGGTTGAGTGTCTCTTTGACTCTCCTGGTATTTTATTTTGAAGGTTGAGTGTCTCTGAGTCTCCTGGTATTTTATTTTGAAGGTTTAGTGTCTCTTTGTGTCTCCTGGTATTTTATTCTGAAGGTTGAGTGTCTCTTTGTGTCTCCTGGTATTTTATTTTGAAGGTTTAGTGTCTCTTTGAGTCTCCTGGTATTTTATTTTGAAGGTTGAGTGTCTCTTTGTGTCTCCTGGTATTTTATTTTGAAGGTTGAGTGTCTCTTTGTGTCTCCTGGTATTTTATTTTTAAGGTTGAGTGTCTCTTTGTGTCTCCTGGTATTTTATTTTGAAGGTTGAGTGTCTCTGAGTCTCCTGGTATTTTATTTTGAAGGTTGAGTGTCTCTTTGAGTCTCCTGGTATTTTATTTTGAAGGTTGAGTGTCTCTTTGTGTCTCCTGGTATTTTATTTTGAAGGTTGAGTGTCTCTTTGTGTCTCCTGGTATTTTATTTTGAAGGTTGAGTGTCTCTTTGTGTCTCCTGGTATTTTATTTTGAAGGTTGAGTGTCTCTGAGTCTCCTGGTATTTTATTTTGAAGGTTGAGTGTCTCTTTGTGTCTCCTGGTATTTTATTTTGAAGGTTGAGTGTCTCTTTGTGTCTCCTGGTATTTTATTTTGAAGGTTGAGTGTCTCTTTGTGTCTCCTGGTATTTTATTTTGAAGGTTGAGTGTCTCTTTGTGTCTCCTGGTATTTTATTTTGAAGGTTGAGTTTCTCTTTGTGTCTCCTGGTATTTTATTTTGAAGGTTGAGTGTCTCTTTGTGTCTCCTGGTATTTTATTTTGAAGGTTTAGTGTCTCTTTGTGTCTCCTGGTATTTTATTTTGAAGGTTGAGTGTCTCTTTGTGTCTCCTGGTATTTTATTCTGAAGGTTGAGTGTCTCTTTGTGTCTCCTGGTATTTTATTCTGAAGGTTTAGTGTCTCTTTGTGTCTCCTGGTATTTTATTTTGAAGGTTGAGTGTCTCTTTGACTCTCCTGGTATTTTATTTTGAAGGTTGAGTGTCTCTGAGTCTCCTGGTATTTTATTTTGAAGGTTTAGTGTCTCTTTGTGTCTCCTGGTATTTTATTCTGAAGGTTGAGTGTCTCTTTGAGTCTCCTGGTATTTTATTTTGAAGGTTGAGTGTCTCTTTGTGTCTCCTGGTATTTTATTTTGAAGGTTGAGTGTCTCTTTGTGTCTCCTGGTATTTTATTTTGAAGGTTGAGTGTCTCTTTGTGTCTCCTGGTATTTTATTTTGAAGGTTGAGTGTCTCTGAGTCTCCTGGTATTTTATTTTGAAGGTTGAGTGTCTCTGAGTCTCCTGGTATTTTATTTTGAAGGTTGAGTGTCTCTTTGTGTCTCCTGGTATTTTATTTTGAAGGTTGAGTGTCTCTTTGTGTCTCCTGGTATTTTATTTTGAAGGTTAAGTGTCTCTTTGTGTCTCCTGGTATTTTATTTTGAAGGTTGAGTGTCTCTTTGTGTCTCCTGGTATTTTATTTTGAAGGTTGAGTGTCTCTTTGTGTCTCCTGGTATTTTATTTTGAAGGTTGCGAGTGTGAAACGGCCGGGATGAGGATCAGCACCTCTGAATCTGAGGCCGTGGCTCTCAGCAGGAAACTGCTGCCCCTGAGACCTGATCCTGGATCAGAGGCTGGAGCTGCTGCCCCTGAGACCTGATCCAGGATCAGAGGCTGGAGCTGCTGCCCCTGAGACCTGATCCAGGATCAGAGGCTGGAGCTGCTGCCCCTGAGACCTGATCCAGGATCAGAGGCTGGAGCTGCTGCCCCTGAGACCTGATCCAGGATCAGAGGCTGGAGCTGCTGCCCCTGAGACCTGATCCAGGACCAGAGGCTGGAGCTGCTGCCCCCGAGACCTGATCCAGGACCAGAGGCTGGAGCTGCTGCCCCTGAGACCTGATCCAGGATCAGAGGCTGGAGCTGCTGCCCCTGAGACCTGGTCCAGGATCAGAGGCTGGAGCTGCTGCCCCTGAGACCTGATCCAGGATCAGAGGCTGGAGCTGCTGCCCCTGAGACCTGATCCAGGATCAGAGGCTGGAGCTGCTGCCCCTGAGACCTGATCCAGGACCAGAGGCTGGAGCTGCTGCCCCTGAGACCTGATCCAGGACCAGAGGCTGGAGCTGCTGCCCCTGAGACCTGATCCAGGATCAGAGGCTGGAGCTGCTGCCCCTGAGACCTGATCCAGGATCAGAGGCTGGAGCTGCTGCCCCTGAGACCTGATCCAGAATCAGAGGCTGAAGATGAGATATTTAGTGTCTCCCCCCTGCCCCCCCCCTCACCCCCCCCCCCCCCCCCCCGTCTCACCTGTGAGGCATGGCGCCCGTCTCCATGGTGATGTCACACTCGCTCAGGTAGAGGCGGAGCCTCCGTGTCTCCATGAGCGCCCTCGCCGCCTGCAGGATGTGCGCCGCCATGACACCTTCTTCCTTCTCCTTGGCTTCTTTCTTCCCGCCGCTCGTTTCCTGTTTCCCAGAATTCCCTCTGTTCACCTTCAGCTTCTTGTTGAGGCCGTAAAGTTCCTCCACCGAGAACTTCCCGCCTTTGGCTCCGCCCCCCGCCGCCGCCGCCGCCGACCCGCCGGCCGGTCCCACCGTGGACGCTCGCCCCCCAAACATGGCCGACACTGAGGACACACACAGAGGCTAATGCTAACAATGCTAAAGCTAATAAAGAAGACAACACAAACCAAACTACAGCCAAACAAACCAAACTACAGCCAAACAAACCAAACTACAGACAAACAAACCAAACTACAGCCAAACAAACCAAACTACAGCCAAACACAAACCAAACTACAGCCAAACAAACCAAACTACAACCAAACAAACCAAACTACAGCCAAACAAACCAAACTACAGCCAAACAAACCAAACTACAGCCAAACAAACCAAACTACAACCAAACAAACCAAACTACAGCCAAACAAACCAAACTACAGCCAAACAAACCAAACTACAGCCAAACAAACCAAACTACAGCCAAACAAACCAAACTACAGCCAAACAAACCAAACTACAGCCAAACACAAACCAAACTACAGCCAAACAAACCAAACTACAGCCAAACAAACCAAACTACAGCCAAACAAACCAAACTACAGCCAAACAAATCAAACTACAGCCAAACAAACCAAACTACAGCCAAACACAAACCAAACTACAGCCAAACACAAACCAAACTACAGCCAAACACAAACCAAACTACAGCCAAACAAACCAAACTACAGCCAAACACAAACCAAACTACAGCCAAACACAAACCAAACTACAGCCAAACAAACCAAACTATAACCAAACAAACCAAACTACAGCCAAACAAACCAAACTACAGCCAAACAAACCAAACTACAGCCAAACACAAACCAAACTACAGCCAAACACAAACCAAACTACAGCCAAACACAAACCAAACTACAGCCAAACAAACCAAACTACAGCCAAACAAACCAAACTACAGCCAAACACAAACCAAACTACAGCCAAACACAAACCAAACTACAGCCAAACAAACCAAACTACAGCCAAACAAACCAAACTACAGCCACACAAACCAAACTACAGCCAAACACAAACCAAACTACAGCCAAACAAACCAAACTACAGCCAAACAAACCAAACTACAGCCAAACACAAACCAAACTACAGCCAAACAAACCAAACTACAGCCAAACAAACCAAACTACAGCCAAACACAAACCAAACTACAGCCAAACACAAACCAAACTACAGCCAAACAAACCAAACTACAGCCAAACACAAACCAAACTACAGACAAACAAACCAAACTACACCAAACACAAACCAAACTACAGCCAAACAAACCAAACTACAGCCAAACTAACCAAACTACGGCCAAACTACAGCCAAACAAACCAAACTACAGCCAAACACAAACCAAACTACAGCCAAACAAACCAAACTACAGCCAAACACAAACCAAACTACAGCCAAACAAACCAAACTACAGCCAAACAAACCAAACTACAGCCAAACACAAACCAAACTACAGCCAAACACAAACCAAACTACAGCCAAACACAAACCAAACTACAGACATACACAAATCAAACTACAGAGAAACACAAACCAAACTACAGCCAAAAACAAATCAAACTACAGAGAAACACAAACCAAACTACAGCCAAACACAATCCAAACTACAGCCAAACAAACCAAACTACAGCCAAACTACAGCCAAACACAAACCAAACTACAGCCAAACAAACCAAACTACAGCCAAACAAACCAAACTACAGCCAAACAAACCAAGCTACAGCCAAACAAACCAAACTACAGCCAAACAAACCAAACTACAGCCAAACACAAACCAAACCACAGCCAAACACAAACCAAACTACAGCCAAACAAACCAAACTACAGCTAAACAAACCAAACTTCAGCCAAACAAACCAAACTACAGCCAAACACAAACCAAACTACAGCCAAACACAAACCAAACTACAGCCAAACAAACCAAACTACAGCCAAACTACAGCCAAACAAACCAAACTACAGCCAAAGAAACCAAACTACAGCCAAACACAAACCAAACCACAGCCAAACACAAACCAAACTACAGCCAAACAAACCAAACTACAGCCAAACTACAGCCAAACAAACCAAACTACAGCCAAAGAAACCAAACTACAGCCAAACACAAACCAAACCACAGCCAAACACAAACCAAACTACAGCCAAACAAACCAAACTACAGCTAAACAAACCAAACTTCAGCCAAACAAACCAAACTACAGCCAAACACAAACCAAACTACAGCCAAACACAAACCAAACTACAGCCAAACACAAACCAAACTACAGCCAAACAAACCAAACTACAGCCAAACACAAACCAAACTACAGCCAAACAAACCAAACTACAGCCAAACAAACCAAACTACAGCCAAACAAACCAAACTACAGCCAAACACAAACCAAACTACAGCCAAACACAAACCAAACTACAGCCAAACACAAACCAAACTACAGCCAAACAAACCAAACTACAGCCAAACAAATCAAACTACAGCCAAACAAACCAAACTATAGCCACACAAACCAAACTACAGCCAAACACAAACCAAACTACAGCCAAACGAACCAAACTACAGCCAAACAAACATAACTACAGCCAACAAACCAAACTACAGCCAAACAAACCAAACTACAGCCAAACATGAACCAAACTACAGCCAAACACAATCCAAACTACAGCCAAACAAACCAAACTACAGCCAAACACAAACCAAACTACAGCCAAACAAACCAAACTACAGCCGAACAAACCAAACTACAGCCAAACAAAAACCAAACTACAGCCAAACAAACCAAACTACAGCCAAACACAAACCAAACTACAGCCAAACAAACCAAACTACAGCCAAACAAACCAAACTACAGCCAAACAAACCAAACTACAGCCAAACAAACCAAACTACAGCCAAACAAACCAAACTACAGCCAAACACAAACCAAACTACAGCCAAACTACAGCCAAACAAACCAAACTACAGCCAAACAAACCAAACTACAGCCAAACACAAACCAAACTACAGCCAAACAAACCAAACTACAGCCAAACAAACCAAACTACAGCCAAACAAACCAAACTACAGCCAAACACAAACCAAACTACAGCCAAACAAACCAAACTACAGCCAAACACAAACCAAACTACAGCCAAACAAACCAAACTACAGCCAAACACAAACCAAACTACAGCCAAACACAAACCAAACTACAGCCAAACAAACCAAACTACAGCCAAACACAAACCAAACTACAACCAAACAAACCAAACTACAACCAAACAAACCAAACACAAACCAAACTACAGCCAAACAAACCAAACTACAACCAAACAAACCAAACACAAACCAAACTACAGCCAAACAAACCAAACTACAGCCAAACAAACCAAACTACAGTCAAACACAAACCAAACTAACACCAAACAAACCAAACTACATTCAAACAAACCAAACTACAGCCAAACACAAACTTAACTACAGCCAAACAAACCAAACTACAGCCAAACACAAACCAAACTACAGCCAAACAAACCAAACTACAGCCAAACACAAACCAAACTACAGCCAAACACAAACCAAACTACAGCCAAACAAACCAAACTACAGCCAAACAAACCAAACTACAGCCAAACAAACCAAACTACAGCCAAACAAACCAAACTACAGTCAAACACAAACCAAACTACAGCCAAACACAAACCAAACTACAGCCAAACAAACCAAACTACAACCAATAAAACCAAACTACAGCCAAACAAACCAAACTACAGCCAAACACAAACCAAACTACAGCCAAAGAAAACCAAACTACAGCCAAACAAACCAAACTACAGCCAAACAAACCAAACTACAACCAAACACAAACCAAACTACAGCCAAACAAACCAAACTACAGCCAAACAAACCAAACTACATCCAAACAAACCAAACTGCAGCCAAAGAAACCAAACTACATCCAAACAAACCAAACTACAGCCAAAGAAACCAAACTACAGCCAAACAAACCAAACTACAGCCAAACAAACCAAACTACAGCCAAACACAAACCAAACTACAAACAAACAAACCAAACTACAACCAAACAAACCAAACTACAGCCAAACGCAAACCAAACTACAGCCAAACAAACCAAACTACAGCCAAACACAAACCAAACTACAGCCAAACAAACCAAACTACAGCCAAACAAACCAAACTACAGCCAAACACAAACCAAACTACAGCCAAACAAACCAAACTACAGCCAAACAAACCAAACTACAGCCAAACAAACCAAACTACAGCCAAACAAACCAAACTACAGCCAAACACAAACCAAACTACAAACAAACAAACCAAACTACAACCAAACAAACCAAACTACAGCCAAACACAAACTAAAGTCCAGACTCCAGACCCCAGACCCTGGACTCCAGACCCTGGACCCCAGACTCCAGACTCCAGACCCCAGACCCTGGACCCTGGACTCCAGACCCTGGACCCCGGACCCCAGACTCCAGACCCTGGACCCTGCAGGAGGCCTCACCTGCTCCCAGGTGTGTGGCTCCTGTGCTCACCTTGTGTTCAGCTGCGTGTTCACCTTCATCTGCGTCTCTGCTGAGACACGGAGATTAATGCAGCTGCTCCAATCCACCAATCAGAGCGTGTGTGTGTGTGTGTGTGTGTGTCTGTGTGTGTGTGTGTGTGTGTGTGTGAGTGTGTGTGTGTCCGGATTGAGGCTCCTAAATATCAACCTCTGGGTGCAGATGGTAACTATGGCCCGCAGCCCGGATCCAAAATAATCTGACCCTAATCTCTCTGTGTCACACACACACACACACACACACACACACACACACACAGAGTTAACACAACACACACACACACCAGAGACACACACACACACACACACACACACACACACACACAGAGTTAACATAACACAACACACACACACACACACCAGAGACACACACACACACACACACTCACACACACACACACACTCACACACGCACACACACAGACACACACACAGACACACACACACACACACCAGAGACACACACACACAGACACACACACAGACACACACACACCAGAGACACACACACACACACACACACACACACAGACACACACACACACAGACACACACGCACACACACACACGCACACACACACAGACACACACACACAGACACACACACAGACACAGACACACACACACGCACACACACACAGACACACACACACAGACACACACACACACAGACACACACACACACAGACACACACACAGACACACACACACACAAACACACACACACACACACACACACACACACACACACAGGAAATAATCAATAATGTTTTAAAAAGATTTATTTGATTTCCTGTTGTCGATGTTATGATGCGTTCAGGGACCTGCAGAGACGCAGGAACTCCGCACATCGTGTAAAGACACGGACGCAGCGTCGTGGTCCAACCGTCCTCCAGCAAACAGGAAGTTCCTGTGTGTGAACACAGACGTGTGTTCTCCTGGTTCCTGCTCCGTGTGTGAACACAGATGTGTGTTTTCCTGGTTCCTGCTCCGTGTGTGAACACAGACGTGTGTTCTCCTGGTTCCTGCTCCGTGTGTGAACACAGACGTGTGTTCTCCTGGTTCCTGCTCCGTGTGTGAACACAGACGTGTGTTCTCCTGGTTCCTGCTCCGTGTGTGAACACAGACGTGTGTTCTCCTGGTTCCTGCTCCGTGTGTGAACACAGACGTGTGTTCTCCTGGTTCCTGCTCCGTGTGTGAACACAGACGTGTGTTCTCCTGGTTCCTGCTCCGTGTGTGAACACAGACGTGCGTTCTCCTGGTTCCTGCTCCGTGTGTGAACACAGACGTGTGTTCTCCTGGTTCCAGTAAAGATGCAGAGGACGACAGAGGGCTGCGCCTGAGTCTGTGTTTGAAACTAGCATGCTAGCTGGTTAGCTTGTTGTTAATAATATCATGTTAGTGTTAGCTTGTTGTTAATAATATCACGCTAGCTGGTTAGCTTGTTGTTAATAATATCATGCTAACGTTAACTTGTCAATAATATCATGCTAGCTGGTTAGCTTGTTGTTAATAATATCATGCTAGTGTTGTTGTTAATAATATCATGCTAGCTGGATAGCTTGTTGTTAATAATATCATGCTAGTGTTGTTGTTAATAATATCATGCTAGCTGGATAGCTTGTTGTTAATAATATCATGCTAGTGTTGTTGTTAATAATATCATGCTAGCTGGATAGCTTGTTGTTAATAATATCATGCTAGCGTTAGCTTGTTGTTAATAATATCATGCTAGCTGGATAGCTTGTTGTTAATAATATCATGCTAGCGTTAGCTTGTTGTTAATAATATCATGCTAGCGTTAGCTTGTTGTTAATAATATCATGCTAGCTGGATAGCTTGTTGTTCATAATATCATGCTAGCTGGATAGCTTGTTGTTCATAATATCATGCTAGCTGGTTAGCTTAAATTACCTACGCTAGAAAATCTACAAACATAAACAGTTCCTTATTTTTCCAAACAGCTGCAAAACTCACCAGGACCGGGACCCTGTGATGTGACGTCAGTGTCGCTGTGGCCCCATTCAGGGGCCGGTTCAGGGGCCCGGTTCAGGGCCCGGTTCAGGGCCCGGGTCAGGGGCCTGGTTCAGGGCCTGGTCTGTGGTCTGAGTCCAGAACCTCACGGTGAGGATTCCTGAGCCGAGCTCCTCCTTCAGTTTGTTGATTATCAACAGTTCTGCTGAACCCGGCCGGTTTATTCTGGACCTCGGGCCCGGTCCAGAACCAGGACCAGGACCGGGCCCCGGAGGCGGTTTTCCATATTTTCCAGATGATGTCGGTGACTTGTTGTTGTCATCAGCGCTGTTTTAAAATGGCGATCACGACGTTTCCGTTGCTGTGGTCGGTCACGATAACCGCGCCCCTGAACCCTGACGGGAGCCGGTTCTAGACCAGCGAGGAGCGGGAGAACCCGTTCTCCGGGCACAGAGCCCGCTCCTCCGCCCTCGTCTCAAACCGACGCGTCGTCAGGACTCTTTGGCGTCGCGTCTCCGCTGCGGTCACAGGTGGAAACACGCGGTGTGAACGGGACGGGGAGCGAGGTCCGACCCGTTCACAGCTTTCTGAGTCTTTTTGAATCTTTGAGTCTTTTTGAATCTTTTTTGCTGTTTTTGAATCAACTTTGACTCAGATCAGGACACGAGGTCCTCACAAGTACAGAGAGACTGAGTGGCAGTATGTTTATCAGTGGGATTACACACACACACACACACACACACACACACAGACACACACACACACACACACAGCTGTAATTTAATGACTTCCAGCTGAAAAGAGAACTGAACTTTAATCCGAGGTTATCCTGATGCTACGTTAGCATTAGCCCTGCGTGTGTGTCCCTGTGTGTGTGTGTGAGCGTGTGTGTCCCTGTGTGTGTGCGTGTCCCTGTGTGTGTGTGAGCGTGTCCCTGTGTGTGTGTGTGTGTCCCTGTGTGCGTGTGTCCCTGTGTGTGTGTGAGCGTGTGTGTGTGTGTCCCTGTGTGTGTGTGTGTCCCTGTGTGTGTGTGTGTGTGAGAGTGCGTGTCCCTGTGTGTGTGCGTGTCTCTGTGTGTGTGAGCGTGTCCCTGTGTGTGTGTGTGTGTCCCTGTGTGCGTGTGTCCCTGTGTGTGTGTGAGCGTGTGTGTGTGTCCCTGTGTGTGTGTGTCTGCGTGTCCCTGTGTGTGTGTGAGCGTGTGTGTGTCCCTGTGTGTGTGTGAGCGTGTGTGTGTCCCTGTGTGTGTGCGTGTCCCTGTGTGTGTGTCCCTGCGTGTGTGTGTGTGTCCCTGTGTGTGTTAATCTGAGTCACAGCTGTTTAATTATTAACGTTTTAATTCCTCAGGTCTGATGACGTCGTCTCTTCGTGCTGCCTTCAGGGAACGTCACAGCGATCGGACTTAAGAGTTACCACAGACGAGGAAAACAATCACAATGTCCACGCCGCGTCCCAACAATGTCCACGCCACGTCCCCACAATGTCCCCGCCGTGTCCCAACAATGTCCACGCCGCATCCCCACAATGTCCCCGCCGTGTCCCCACAATGTCCCCGCCGCGT
>NC_139847.1:352500-377500 GCF_963691815.1 Echiichthys vipera | reverse complement strand
TACTCCATCAACATCATTACTAAATACAGATTATAATCTCTACTCCATCAATATCATTACTAAAGACAGATTATAATCTCTACACCATCAATATCATTACTAAAGACAGATTATAATCTCTACACCATCAATATCATTACTAAATACAGATTATAATCTCTACACCATCAATATCATTACTAAAGACAGATTATAATCTCCATCAATATCATTACTAAAGACAGATTATAATCTCTACTCCATCAATATCATTACTAAATACAGATTATAATCTCTACTCCATCAATATCATTACTAAAGACAGATTATAATCTCTACTCCATCAATATCATTACTAAAGACAGATTATAATCTCTACTCCATCAATATCATTACTAAAGACAGATTATAATCTCTACTCCATCAATATCATTACTAAAGACAGATTATAATCTCTACACCATCAATATCATTACTAAAGACAGATTATAATCTCTACTCCATCAATATCATTACTAAAGACAGATTATAATCTCTACTCCATCAATATCATTACTAAATACAGATTATAATCTCTACTCCATCAATATCATTACTAAAGACAGATTATAATCTCTACTCCATCAATATCATTACTAAATACAGATTATAATCTCTACTCCATCAATATCATTACTAAAGACAGATTATAATCTCTACACCATCAATATCATTACTAAATACAGATTATAATCTCTACTCCATCAATATCATTACTAAATACAGATTATAATCTCTACTCCATCAATATCATTACTAAATACAGATTATAATCTCTACTCCATCAATATCATTACTAAAGACAGATTATAATCTCTACACCATCAATATCATTACTAAATACAGATTATAATCTCTACTCCATCAATATCATTACTAAAGACAGATTATAATCTCTACTCCATCAATATCATTACTAAAGACAGATTATAATCTCTACACCATCAATATCATTACTAAAGACAGATTATAATCTCTACTCCATCAATATCATTACTAACTACAGATTATAATCTCTACTCCATCAATATCATTACTAAAGACAGATTATAATCTCTACTCCATCAATATCATTACTAAATACAGATTATAATCTCTACACCATCAATATTACTAAAGACAGATTATAATCTCTACTCCATCAATATCATTACTAAAGACAGATTATAATCTCTACACCATCAATATCATTACTAAAGACAGATTATAATCTCTACTCCATCAATATCATTACTAAAGACAGATTATAATCTCTACTCCATCAATATCATTATTAAAGACAGATTATAATCTCTACTCCATCAATATCATTACTAAAGACAGATTATAATCTCTACACCATCAATATCATTACTAAATACAGATTATAATCTCTACTCCATCAATATCATTACTAAAGACAGATTATAATCTCTACTCCATCAATATCATTACTAAAGACAGATTATAATCTCTACTCCATCAATATCATTACTAAAGACAGATTATAATCTCTACTCCATCAATATCATTACTAAATACAGATTATAATCTCTACTCCATCAATATCATTACTAAAGACAGATTATAATCTCTACTCCATCAATATCATTACTAAAGACAGATTATAATCTCTACTCCATCAATATCATTACTAAAGACAGATTATAATCTCTACTCCATCAATATCATTACTAAAGACAGATTATAATCTCTACACCATCAATATCATTACTAAAGACAGATTATAATCTCTACTCCATCAATATCATTACTAAATACAGATTATAATCTCTACACCATCAATATCATTACTAAATACAGATTATAATCTCTACACCATCAATATCATTACTAAAGACAGATTATAATCTCTACTCCATCAATATCATTACTAAATACAGATTATAATCTCTACTCCATCAATATCATTACTAAAGACAGATTATAATCTCTACTCCATCAATATCATTACTAAATACAGATTATAATCTCTACTCCATCAATATCATTACTAAATACAGATTATAATCTCTACACCATCAATATCATTACTAAAGACAGATTATAATCTCTACACCATCAATATCATTACTAAATACAGATTATAATCTCTACACCATCAATATCATTACTAAATACAGATTATAATCTCTACACCATCAATATCATTACTAAAGACAGATTATAATCTCTACACCATCAATATCATTACTAAATACAGATTATAATCTCTACACCATCAATATCATTACTAACTACAGATTATAATCTCTACTCCATCAATATCATTACTAAAGACAGATTATAATCTCTACTCCATCAATATCATTACTAAATACAGATTATAATCTCTACTCCATCAATATCATTACTAAAGACAGATTATAATCTCTACACCATCAATATCATTACTAAAGACAGATTATAATCTCTACTCCATCAATATCATTACTAAATACAGATTATAATCTCTACTCCATCAATATCATTACTAAAGACAGATTATAATCTCTACTCCATCAATATCATTACTAAAGACAGATTATAATCTCTACTCCATCAATATCATTACTAAAGACAGATTATAATCTCCATCAATATCATTACTAAATACAGATTATAATCTCTACACCATCAATATCATTACTAAATACAGATTATAATCTCTACTCCATCAATATCATTACTAAAGACAGATTATAATCTCTACTCCATCAATATCATTACTAAAGACAGATTATAATCTCTACTCCATCAATATCATTACTAAAGACAGATTATAATCTCTACTCCATCAATATCATTACTAAATACAGATTATAATCTCTACACCATCAATATCATTACTAAATACAGATTATAATCTCTACTCCATCAATATCATTACTAAATACAGATTATAATCTCTACACCATCAATATCATTACTAAAGACAGATTATAATCTCTACTCCATCAATATCATTACTAAAGACAGATTATAATCTCTACTCCATCAATATCATTACTAAAGACAGATTATAATCTCTACTCCATCAATATCATTACTAAAGACAGATTATAATCTCTACACCATCAATATCATTACTAAATACAGATTATAATCTCTACTCCATCAATATCATTACTAAAGACAGATTATAATCTCTACTCCATCAATATCATTACTAAAGACAGATTATAATCTCTACTCCATCAATATCATTACTAAATACAGATTATAATCTCTACTCCATCAATATCATTACTAAAGACAGATTATAATCTCTACTCCATCAATATCATTACTAAATACAGATTATAATCTCTACTCCATCAATATCATTACTAAAGACAGATTATAATCTCTACTCCATCAATATCATTACTAAATACAGATTATAATCTCTACTCCATCAATATCATTACTAAAGACAGATTATAATCTCTACTCCATCAATATCATTACTAAATACAGATTATAATCTCTTCACCATCAATATCATTACTAAAGACAGATTATAATCTCTACTCCATCAATATCATTACTAAAGACAGATTATAATCTCTACACCATCAATATCGTTACTAAAGACAGATTATAATCTCTACTCCATCAATATCATTACTAAAGACAGATTATAATCTCTACTCCATCAATATCATTACTAAATACAGATTATAATCTCTACTCCATCAATATCATTACTAAAGACAGATTATAATCTCTACTCCATCAATATCATTACTAACTACAGATTATAATCTCTACCATCAATATCATTACTAAATACAGATTATAATCTCTACACCATCAATATCATTACTAAAGACAGATTATAATCTCTACTCCATCAATATCATTACTAAAGACAGATTATAATCTCTACACCATCAATATCATTACTAAAGACAGATTATAATCTCTACACCATCAATATCATTACTAAAGACAGATTATAATCTCTACTCCATCAATATCATTACTAAATACAGATTATAATCTCTACTCCATCAATATCATTACTAAATACAGATTATAATCTCTACTCCATCAGTATCATTACTAAAGACAGATTATAATCTCTACACCATCAATATCATTACTAAATACAGATTATAATCTCTACTCCATCAATATCATTACTAAAGACAGATTATAATCTCTACTCCATCAATATCATTACTAAATACAGATTATAATCTCTACTCCATCAATATCATTACTAAATACAGATTATAATCTCTACACCATCAATATCATTACTAAATACAGATTATAATCTCTACACCATCAATATCATTACTAAAGACAGATTATAATCTCTACTCCATCAATATCATTACTAAAGACAGATTATAATCTCTACTCCATCAATATCATTACTAAAGACAGATTATAATCTCTACACCATCAATATCATTACTAAAGACAGATTATAATCTCTACACCATCAATATCATTACT
This sequence comes from Echiichthys vipera, assembly GCF_963691815.1. Classification (NCBI taxonomy): domain Eukaryota; kingdom Metazoa; phylum Chordata; class Actinopteri; order Perciformes; family Trachinidae; genus Echiichthys; species Echiichthys vipera. The sequence goes on along the minus strand of NC_139847.1, from coordinate 373,054 downwards.
AAATACAGATTATAATCTCCATCAATATCATTACTAAATACAGATTATAATCTCTACTCCATCAATATCATTACTAAAGACAGATTATAATCTCTACTCCATCAATATCATTACTAACTACAGATTATAATCTCTACTCCATCAATATCATTACTAAAGACAGATTATAATCTCTACACCATCAATATCATTACTAAATACAGATTATAATCTCTACTCCATCAATATCATTACTAAAGACAGATTATAATCTCTACTCCATCAATATCATTACTAAAGACAGATTATAATCTCTACTCCATCAATATCATTACTAACTACAGATTATAATCTCTACTCCATCAATATCATTACTAAAGACAGATTATAATCTCTACTCCATCAATATCATTACTAAAGACAGATTATAATCTCTACTCCATCAATATCATTACTAAATACAGATTATAATCTCTACTCCATCAATATCATTACTAAATACAGATTATAATCTCTACTCCATCAATATCATTACTAAATACAGATTATAATCTCTACTCCATCAATATCATTACTAAAGACAGATTATAATCTCTACTCCATCAATATCATTACTAAATACAGATTATAATCTCTACTCCATCAATATCATTACTAAATACAGATTATAATCTCTACTCCATCAATATCATTACTAAAGACAGATTATAATCTCTACTCCATCAATATCATTACTAAAGACAGATTATAATCTCTACTCCATCAATATCATTACTAAAGACAGATTATAATCTCCATCAATATCATTACTAAAGACAGATTATAATCTCTACTCCATCAATATCATTACTAAATACAGATTATAATCTCTACTCCATCAATATCATTACTAAAGACAGATTATAATCTCTACTCCATCAATATCATTACTAAATACAGATTATAATCTCTACTCCATCAATATCATTACTAAATACAGATTATAATCTCTACTCCATCAATATCATTACTAAAGACAGATTATAATCTCTACACCATCAATATCATTACTAAAGACAGATTATAATCTCTACACCATCAATATCATTACTAAATACAGATTATAATCTCTACTCCATCAATATCATTACTAAAGACAGATTATAATCTCTACTCCATCAATATCATTACTAAAGACAGATTATAATCTCTACTCCATCAATATCATTACTAAAGACAGATTATAATCTCTACTCCATCAATATCATTACTAAATACAGATTATAATCTCTACACCATCAATATCATTACTAAAGACAGATTATAATCTCTACTCCATCAATATCATTACTAAAGACAGATTATAATCTCTACTCCATCAATATCATTACTAAATACAGATTATAATCTCTACTCCATCAATATCATTACTAAAGACAGATTATAATCTCTACTCCATCAATATCATTACTAAAGACAGATTATAATCTCTACACCATCAATATCATTACTAAAGACAGATTATAATCTCTACACCATCAATATCATTACTAAAGACAGATTATAATCTCTACTCCATCAATATCATTACTAAAGACAGATTATAATCTCCATCAATATCATTACTAAAGACAGATTATAATCTCTACACCATCAATATCATTACTAAAGACAGATTATAATCTCTACACCATCAATATCATTACTAAAGACAGATTATAATCTCTACTCCATCAATATCATTACTAAAGACAGATTATAATCTCTACTCCATCAATATCATTACTAAAGACAGATTATAATCTCCATCAATATCATTACTAAAGACAGATTATAATCTCTACACCATCAATATCATTACTAAAGACAGATTATAATCTCTACACCATCAATATCATTACTAAAGACAGATTATAATCTCTACTCCATCAATATCATTACTAAAGACAGATTATAATCTCCATCAATATCATTACTAAAGACAGATTATAATCTCTACACCATCAATAACATTACTAAAGACAGATTATAATCTCTACTCCATCAATATCATTACTAAAGACAGATTATAATCTCTAATCCAATATCATTACTAAAGACAGATTATAATCTCTACTCCATCAATATCATTACTAAATACAGATTATAATCTCTACACCATCAATATCATTACTAAAGACAGATTATAATCTCTACTCCATCAATATCATTACTAAAGACAGATTATAATCTCTACTCCATCAATATCATTACTAAAGACAGATTATAATCTCTACTCCATCAATATCATTACTAAATACAGATTATAATCTCTACTCCATCAATATCATTACTAAATACAGATTATAATCTCTACTCCATCAATATCATTACTAAATACAGATTATAATCTCTACTCCATCAATATCATTACTAAATACAGATTATAATCTCTACACCATCAATATCATTACTAAAGACAGATTATAATCTCTACTCCATCAATATCATTACTAAAGACAGATTATAATCTCTATTCCATCAATATCATTACTAAATACAGATTATAATCTCCATCAATATCATTACTAAAGACAGATTATAATCTCTATTCCATCAATATCATTACTAAATACAGATTATAATCTCCATCAATATCATTACTAAAGACAGATTATAATCTCTACTCCATCAATATCATTACTAAAGACAGATTATAATCTCTATTCCATCAATATCATTACTAAATACAGATTATAATCTCCATCAATATCATTACTAAAGACAGATTATAATCTCCATCAATATCATTACTAAATACAGATTATAATCTCTACTCCATCAATATCATTACTAAAGACAGATTATAATCTCTACACCATCAATATCATTACTAAATACAGATTATAATCTCTACTCCATCAATATCATTACTAAAGACAGATTATAATCTCTACTCCATCAATATCATTACTAAATACAGATTATAATCTCTACTCCATCAATATCATTACTAAATACAGATTATAATCTCTACTCCATCAATATCATTACTAAATACAGATTATAATCTCTACTCCATCAATATCATTACTAAATACAGATTATAATCTCTACTCCATCAATATCATTACTAAAGACAGATTATAATCTCTACTCCATCAATATCATTACTAAAGACAGATTATAATCTCTACACCATCAATATCATTACTAAAGACAGATTATAATCTCTACACCATCAATATCATTACTAAAGACAGATTATAATCTCTACTCCATCAATATCATTACTAAAGACAGATTATAATCTCTACTCCATCAATATCATTACTAAAGACAGATTATAATCTCTACTCCATCAATATCATTACTAAATACAGATTATAATCTCTACTCCATCAATATCATTACTAAAGACAGATTATAATCTCTACTCCATCAATATCATTACTAAAGACAGATTATAATCTCCATCAATATCATTACTAAAGACAGATTATAATCTCTACTCCATCAATATCATTACTAAATACAGATTATAATCTCTACTCCATCAATATCATTACTAAATACAGATTATAATCTCTACTCCATCAATATCATTACTAAATACAGATTATAATCTCTACTCCATCAATATCATTACTAAATACAGATTATAATCTCTACACCATCAATATCATTACTAAAGACAGATTATAATCTCTATTCCATCAATATCATTACTAAAGACAGATTATAATCTCTACTCCATCAATATCATTACTAAAGACAGATTATAATCTCTACTCCATCAATATCATTACTAAATACAGATTATAATCTCCATCAATATCATTACTAAATACAGATTATAATCTCTACACCATCAATATCATTACTAAAGACAGATTATAATCTCTACTCCATCAATATCATTACTAAATACAGATTATAATCTCCATCAATATCATTACTAAATACAGATTATAATCTCTACACCATCAATATCATTACTAAATACAGATTATAATCTCTACTCCATCAATATCATTACTAAATACAGATTATAATCTCTACTCCATCAATATCATTACTAAATACAGATTATAATCTCTACTCCATCAATATCATTACTAAAGACAGATTATAATCTCTACACCATCAATATCATTACTAAATACAGATTATAATCTCTACTCCATCAATATCATTACTAAATACAGATTATAATCTCTACTCCATCAATATCATTACTAAAGACAGATTATAATCTCTACTCCATCAATATCATTACTAAAGACAGATTATAATCTCTACTCCATCAATATCATTACTAAAGACAGATTATAATCTCTACACCATCAATATCATTACTAAATACAGATTATAATCTCTACTCCATCAATATCATTACTAAATACAGATTATAATCTCTACTCCATCAATATCATTACTAAATACAGATTATAATCTCTACTCCATCAATATCATTACTAAAGACAGATTATAATCTCTACTCCATCAATATCATTACTAAAGACAGATTATAATCTCTACTCCATCAATATCATTACTAAAGACAGATTATAATCTCTACTCCATCAATATCATTACTAAATACAGATTATAATCTCTACTCCATCAATATCATTACTAAAGACAGATTATAATCTCTACTCCATCAATATCATTACTAAAGACAGATTATAATCTCTACTCCATCAATATCATTACTAAAGACAGATTATAATCTCTACACCATCAATATCATTACTAAAGACAGATTATAATCTCTACTCCATCAATATCATTACTAAAGACAGATTATAATCTCTACTCCATCAATATCATTACTAAATACAGATTATAATCTCTACTCCATCAATATCATTACTAAAGACAGATTATAATCTCTACTCCATCAATATCATTACTAAAGACGGATTATAATCTCTACACCATCAATATCATTACTAAAGACAGATTATAATCTCTACACCATCAATATCATTACTAAAGACAGATTATAATCTCTACTCCATCAATATCATTACTAAAGACAGATTATAATCTCTACTCCATCAATATCATTACTAAAGACAGATTATAATCTCTACTCCATCAATATCATTACTAAATACAGATTATAATCTCTACCCCATCAATATCATTACTAAAGACAGATTATAATCTCTACTCCATCAATATCATTACTAAAGACAGATTATAATCTCTACTCCATCAATATCATTACTAAAGACAGATTATAATCTCTACTCCATCAATATCATTACTAAAGACAGATTATAATCTCTACTCCATCAATATCATTACTAAAGACAGATTATAATCTCTACACCATCAATATCATTACTAAAGACAGATTATAATCTCTACACCATCAATATCATTACTAAAGACAGATTATAATCTCTACTCCATCAATATCATTACTAAATACAGATTATAATCTCTACACCATCAATATCATTACTAAATACAGATTATAATCTCTACTCCATCAATATCATTACTAAAGACAGATTATAATCTCTACTCCATCAATATCATTACTAAATACAGATTATAATCTCTACTCCATCAATATCATTACTAAATACAGATTATAATCTCTACTCCATCAATATCATTACTAAATACAGATTATAATCTCTACTCCATCAATATCATTACTAAAGACAGATTATAATCTCTACTCCATCAATATCATTACTAAAGACAGATTATAATCTCTACTCCATCAATATCATTACTAAAGACAGATTATAATCTCTACTCCATCAATATCATTATTAAAGACAGATTATAATCTCTACTCCATCAATATCATTACTAAAGACAGATTATAATCTCTACTCCATCAATATCATTACTAAAGACAGATTATAATCTCTACTCCATCAATATCATTACTAAATACAGATTATAATCTCTACTCCATCAATATCATTACTAAAGACAGATTATAATCTCTACTCCATCAATATCATTACTAAATACAGATTATAATCTCTACACCATCAATATCATTACTAAAGACAGATTATAATCTCTACTCCATCAATATCATTACTAAAGACAGATTATAATCTCTACTCCATCAATATCATTACTAAAGACAGATTATAATCTCTACACCATCAATATCATTACTAAATACAGATTATAATCTCTACTCCATCAATATCATTACTAAAGACAGATTATAATCTCTACTCCATCAATATCATTACTAAAGACAGATTATAATCTCTACTCCATCAATATCATTACTAAAGACAGATTATAATCTCTACTCCATCAATATCATTACTAAATACAGATTATAATCTCTACACCATCAATATCATTACTAAATACAGATTATAATCTCTACTCCATCAATATCATTACTAAATACAGATTATAATCTCTACACCATCAATATCATTACTAAAGACAGATTATAATCTCTACTCCATCAATATCATTACTAAAGACAGATTATAATCTCTACACCATCAATATCATTACTAAAGACAGATTATAATCTCTACACCATCAATATCATTACTAAAGACAGATTATAATCTCTACACCATCAATATCATTACTAAAGACAGATTATAATCTCTACACCATCAATATCATTACTAAAGACAGATTATAATCTCTACTCCATCAATATCATTACTAAAGACAGATTATAATCTCTACACCATCAATATCATTACTAAAGACAGATTATAATCTCTACTCCATCAATATCATTACTAACTACAGATTATAATCTCTACACCATCAATATCATTACTAAATACAGATTATAATCTCTACACCATCAATATCATTACTAAAGACAGATTATAATCTCTACACCATCAATATCATTACTAAATACAGATTATAATCTCTACTCCATCAATATCATTACTAAATACAGATTATAATCTCCATCAATATCATTACTAAAGACAGATTATAATCTCTACTCCATCAATATCATTACTAAAGACAGATTATAATCTCTACTCCATCAATATCATTACTAAAGACAGATTATAATCTCTACTCCATCAATATCATTACTAAAGACAGATTATAATCTCTACTCCATCAATATCATTACTAAAGACAGATTATAATCTCTACACCATCAATATCATTACTAAAGACAGATTATAATCTCTACACCATCAATATCATTACTAAAGACAGATTATAATCTCTACACCATCAATATCATTACTAAAGACAGATTATAATCTCTACTCCATCAATATCATTACTAAAGACAGATTATAATCTCTACACCATCAATATCATTACTAAAGACAGATTATAATCTCTACTCCATCAATATCATTACTAACTACAGATTATAATCTCTACACCATCAATATCATTACTAAATACAGATTATAATCTCTACACCATCAATATCATTACTAACTACAGATTATAATCTCCATCAATATCATTACTAAATACAGATTATAATCTCTACACCATCAATATCATTACTAAATACAGATTATAATCTCTACACCATCAATATCATTACTAAATACAGATTATAATCTCCATCAATATCATTACTAAATACAGATTATAATCTCTACTCCATCAATATCATTACTAAAGACAGATTATAATCTCTACTCCATCAATATCATTACTAAATACAGATTATAATCTCTACTCCATCAATATCATTACTAAATACAGATTATAATCTCTACACCATCAATATCATTACTAAAGACAGATTATAATCTCTACTCCATCAATATCATTACTAAAGACAGATTATAATCTCTACTCCATCAATATCATTACTAAATACAGATTATAATCTCTACTCCATCAATATCATTACTAAAGACAGATTATAATCTCTACTCCATCAATATCATTACTAAATACAGATTATAATCTCTACTCCATCAATATCATTACTAAAGACAGATTATAATCTCTACTCCATCAATATCATTACTAAATACAGATTATAATCTCTACACCATCAATATCATTACTAAAGACAGATTATAATCTCTACACCATCAATATCATTACTAAATACAGATTATAATCTCTACTCCATCAATATCATTACTAAAGACAGATTATAATCTCTACACCATCAATATCATTACTAAATACAGATTATAATCTCTACTCCATCAATATCATTACTAAATACAGATTATAATCTCTACTCCATCAATATCATTACTAAAGACAGATTATAATCTCTACTCCATCAATATCATTACTAAAGACAGATTATAATCTCCATCAATATCATTACTAAAGACAGATTATAATCTCTACTCCATCAATATCATTACTAAATACAGATTATAATCTCTACACCATCAATATCATTACTAAAGACAGATTATAATCTCTACTCCATCAATATCATTACTAAAGACAGATTATAGATTATAGATTATAATCTCTGCACCTCCATCAGAGCCGTGAGTTTAGAGACATTGATGCAGGAGCTGATGGATGAGGATCAGACAACATGAGATTAGGACTCCACGCGTCACTGAGGAGGAACAGAAGGAGGGGGAAGTGGAACTGTGGCGAGCACAGATGCAGAAAAGGCGTTGGACGGTGTGAACGGGCGTTTCTGTGTCAGGTCTTAGAGAAATGTGGATTTAATGAGGATTCTGTAAACTGCATTAAGTCAATCCATCAGGAACCGACGGCGAGGGTCCGAACAAACGGGAGTCTGATGGTTCAACCTGGGGAGGGGAACGAGGCCGAGCCGGTGCCTCTCACCTCGTCTCTGTGGCTGGTTGTGGAACCGTTAGCTCGGATGATGCAGGAGGGAGGTTAAAGGGGTGACACCGGCACAGGAGGAGCACAGGACGGGGCAGGAGGGAGGTTAAAGGGGTGACACCGGCACAGGAGGAGCACAGGACGGGGCAGGAGGGAGATTAAAGGGGTGACACCGGCACAGGAGGAGCACAGGACGGGGCAGGAGGGAGATTAAAGGGGTGACACCGGCACAGGAGGAGCACAGGACGGGGCAGGAGGGAGGTTAAAGGGGTGACACCGGCACAGGAGGAGCACAGGACGGGGCAGGAGGGAGATTAAAGGGGTGACACCGGCACAGGAGGAGCACAGGACGGGGCAGGAGGGAGGTTAAAGGGGTGACACCGGCACAGGAGGAGCACAGGACGGGGCAGGAGGGAGGTTAAAGGGGTGACACCGGCACAGGAGGAGCACAGGATGGGGCAGGAGGGAGGTTAAAGGGGTGACACCGGCACAGGAGGAGCACAGGACGGGGCAGGAGGGAGGTTAAAGGGGTGACACCGGCACAGGAGGAGCACAGGACGGGGCAGGAGGGAGATTAAAGGGGTGACACCGGCACAGGAGGAGCACAGGACGGGGCGGTTTGTGGATGATATGTTAATTTTCCTAAAACAACCAAATGAAAGCTTCCAGAAAACTAGAGAACGATGGATTTACTCTGTCACAAAAACACAGATTCTGTCACTAAACTATAAATAAACTCCATCTCCGTGTTAAAGGAGACGTGTGAGCTCCAGTGGAGGTCAATAACGTGACCAGGGGGTAAATATCACAACAGGACAAACTCACCGAGGCTCCTGTGCCTGTTTCAGTCCCTGCAGGTGACGATCTCACCGAGGCTCCTGTGCCTGTTTCAGTCCCTGCAGGTGACGACCTCACCACGGCTCCTGTGCCTGTTTCAGTCCCTGCAGGTGACGACCTCACAGAGGCTCCTGTGCCTGTTTCAGTCCCTGCAGGTGACGACCTCACAGAGGCTCCTGTGCCTGTTTCAGTCCCTGCAGGTGACGATCTCACAGAGGCTCCTGTGCCTGTTTCAGTCCCTGCAGGTGACGACCTCACCGCGGCTCCTGTGCCTGTTTCAGTCCCTGCAGGTGACGATCTCACCGAGGCTCCTGTGCCTGGTTCTGTCCCTGCAGGTGACGATCTCACCGAGGCTCCTGTGCCTGGTTCTGTCCCTGCAGGTGACGATCTCACCGAGGCTCCTGTGCCTGTTTCAGTCCCTGCAGGTGACGATCTCACCGAGGCTCCTGTGCCTGTTTCAGTCCCTGCAGGTGACGATCTCACAGAGGCTCCTGTGCCTGTTTCAGTCCCTGCAGGTGACGATCTCACAGAGGCTCCTGTGCCTGTTTCAGTCCCTGCAGGTGACGATCTCACAGAGGCTCCTGTGCCTGTTTCAGTCCCTGCAGGTGACGATCTCACAGAAACAGCTGAGTGAGTGGGATTCATTCATCGTGGATGTGGAGGAAAGAAACTCAGGATCAGACACAAAACTCTGCAGCTGCCAAAGGGCGAAGGAGGCCTGGCTTTACCCAGCCTGAGGGAATATCCCCACGCCGACACATGAGACCCCTGACACACTGGTGTAATGACGAGTGTGTCGCAGGATGGAAAAGTACAGAATTAGGACGAAAGGACATTGAAACACGACACTTAATGACCCATAAGGGACTATTACACAAGTTATGTGACCAATCAGACACAATAACCAGGACCACAGTAGAAACATGGGACACGGCTGATGAAAGATGTAAATGGGAGAAAGAGGAAAAGACTCTGAGTGGGTTTGCGTCCGACCCGAGGTTCGTACCGGCTGTGATTGATAAAGGGTTCAAACAATGGGGGAAAAGGCGTCGCAGCGTTCTGCACCAGGGTGGAGCGGGGAAGCTGCAGAGCGTGATGCGTTTGGATAGCGACAGATAAAGGACGTTTATGAGAAGCAGATCAAAACTGACACTGACGCTGAAGTGATTAACGTGTTCTTGAACGCCTGTGAAGGGAAAAGTGTAATCTCAACTCTACACAAAGGTTTGCTGTGTTACAGACAGACCTCCTCTCTTGTTGAGGGAACGTAACTTTACTTTGTTACTGAGGACGAATGGTTTGTTATAAACACGGTGCACGGACACCGGCTCCAGGAGCTGGGTTATTTTAACCCCGACCATCAGGAAGGAAACTACAGGTAACCACCAACCACGCTGGAGACTGTGTGGACACATGAACGTTGCCCAGAGAAAAGAGGATCCTGGGATAAAATATGACGGGTCTAAGAAAAATAAGAGGATACGAGATACGGGAGTCATGTAAGAGACTCTACCTGGGAAATCTAACACAAGACAATGTGTGTGTGTGTGTGTGTGTGTGTGCGTGTGTGTGTGTGTGTGTGTGTTTTAAGTGTGTGTGTGTTTTAAGTGTGTGTGTGTGTGTGTTTTAAGTGTGTGTGTGTGTGTGTTTTAAGTGTGTGTGTGTGTTTTAAGTGTGTGTGTTTTAAGTGTGTGTGTGTGTGTTTTAAGTGTGTTTGTGTGTTTTAAGTGTGTGTGTGTGTGTGTGTGTGTGTTTTAAGTGTGTGTGTATGTGTGTGTGTTTTAAGTGTGTGTGTGTGTGTGTGTGTGTGTGTGTTTTAAGTGTGTGTGTGTGTGTTTGTTTTAAGTGTGTGTGTGTGTGTGTGTGTTTTAAGTGTGTGTGTGTGTGTTTTAAGTGTGTGTGTATGTGTGTGTGTGTGTTTTAAGTGTGTGTGTATGTGTGTGTGTTTTAAGTGTGTGTGTGTGTGTGTTTTAAGTGTGTGTGTGTGTGTTTGTTTTAAGTGTGTGTGTGTGTGTTTTAAGTGTGTGTGTGTGTGTTTTAAGTGTGTGTGTGTGTGTGTGTGTGTGTGTGTGTGTGTGTTTTAAGTGTGTGTGTGTGTGTGTTTTAAGTGTGTGTGTGTGTGTGTGTTTTAAGTGTGTGTGTGTGTGTTTTAAGTGTGTGTGTGTGTGTTTTAAGTGTGTGTGTGTGTGTGTGTGTGTGTGTGTGTGTGTGTGTGTGTGTGTTTAAAGTGTGTGTGTGTGTGTGTTTGTGTGTGTGTTTTAAGTGTGTGTGTGTTTTAAGTGTGTGTGTGTGTGTGTGTTTTAAGTGTGTGTGTGTGTGTGTGTTTTAAGTGTGTGTGTGAGTGTGTGTGTGTGTGTGTTTTAAGTGTGTGTGTGACGAGTACCTTGTTAAAGTTCTGCTCTCTGCAGAGGAGCAGGGCTGAGCACTGTGCAGGAAATATGTGTAACGGAAACAATGACACACAAACTACGACTTCAAGAGACACAATTTCAGGATAAATGTTCTTATAGAACTCAGCAGGAGGAGGACGTCACCAACACCACCAACACCACCAACACCACCAGCACCACCAACACCACCAGCACCACCAACACCACCAGCACCACCAACACCACCAACACCAACACCACCAACACCACCAACACCACCAACACCACCAGCACCACCAACACCACCAGCACCACCAACACCACCAGCACCACCAACACCACCAGCACCACCAACACCACCAGCACCACCAACACCACCAACACCACCAACACCACCAACACCACCAACACCACCAACGTCACCAACACCACCAACACCACCAACACCACCAACACCACCAGCACCACCAACACCACCAGCACCACCAACACCACCAGCACCACCAACACCACCAGCACCACCAACACCACCAACACCACCAACACCACCAACACCACCAACACCACCAACGTCACCAACACCACCAACACCACCAACACCACCAACACCACCAACACCACCAACGTCACCAACACCACCAACACCACCAACACCACCAACACCACCAACACCACCAACGTCACCAACACCACCAACACCACCAACGTCACCAACACCACCAACACCACCAACACCACCAGCACCACCAGCACCACCAACACCACCAACACCACCAGCACCACCAGCACCACCAGCACCAGCAACACCACCAGCACCACCAACACCACCAACACCACCAGCACCACCAACACCACCAACACCACCAACACCACCAGCACCACCAGCACCACCAGCACCAGCAACACCACCAACACCACCAACACCACCACCACCAACACCACCAACACCACCAACACCACCAGCACCACCAACACCAACACCACCAACACCAACACCACCAACACCACCAACACCACCAACACCACCAACACCACCAGCACCACCAACACCACCAGCACCAGCAACACCACCAGCACCACCAACACCACCAACACCACCAACACCACCACCACCAACACCACCAACACCACCAACACCACCAACACCACCAGCACCACCAACACCAACACCACCAACACCAACACCACCAACACCACCAACACCACCAACACCACCAACACCACCAGCACCACCAACACCACCAACACCACCAACACCACCAACACCACCAACACCACCAACACCACCAGCACCACCAGCACCACCAACACCACCAACACCACCAACACCAACACCACCAACACCACCAACACCACCAACACCACCAACACCAGCACCACCAACACCACCAACACCACCAGCACCACCAACACCACCAACACCACCAACACCAACACCACCAACACCACCAGCACCACCAACACCACCAACACCACCAACACCACCAACACCAGCACCACCAACACCACCAACACCACCAACACCAACACCACCAACACCACCAACACCAACACCACTGCACAGTGATGACACAGATACGTGATCTGTCGCTTTAAGTGACAGTGTGGCACAATGGAGTGCAGCAGCATGTCCTACAGAACTAAGTGACAGTGTGGCACAGTGGAGTGCAGCAGCATGTCCTACAGAACTAAGTGACAGTGTGGCACAGTGGAGTGCAGCAGCACGTCCTACAGAACTAAGTGACAGTGTGGCACAGTGGAGTGTAGCAGCATGTCCTACAGAACTAAGTGACAGTATGGCACAGTGGAGTGCAGCAGCATGTCCTACAGAACTAAGTGACAGTATGGCACAGTGGAGTGCAGCAGCATGTCCTACAGAACTAAGTGACAGTATGGCACAGTGGAGTGCAGCAGCATGTCCTACAGAACTAAGTGACAGTATGGCACAGTGGAGTGCAGCAGCATGTCCTACAGAACTAAGTGACAGTATGGCACAGTGGAGTGCAGCAGCATGTCCTACAGAACTAAGTGACAGTGTGGCGCAGTGGAGTGCAGCAGCATGTCCTACAGAACTAAGTGACAGTGTGGCACAGTGGAGTGCAGCAGCATGTCCTACAGAACTAAGTGACAGTGTGGCACAGTGGAGTGCAGCAGCATGTCCTACAGAACTAAGTGACAGTGTGGCACAGTGGAGTGCAGCAGCATGTCCTACAGAACTAAGTGACAGTGTGGCGCAGTGGAGTGTAGCAGCATGTCCTACAGAACTAAGTGACAGTGTGGCGCAGTGGAGTGCAGCAGCATGTCCTACAGAACTAAGTGACAGTGTGGCGCAGTGGAGTGCAGCAGCATGTCCTACAGAACTAAGTGACAGTGTGGCACAGTGGAGTGCAGCAGCATGTCCTACAGGACTAAGTGACAGTGTGGCACAGTGGAGTGCAGCAGCATGTCCTACAGAACTAAGTGACAGTGTGGAGCAGTGGAGTGCAGCAGCATGTCCTACAGAACTAAGTGACAGTGTGGCACAGTGGAGTGCAGCAGCATGTCCTACAGAACTAAGTGACAGTGTGGCACAGTGGAGTGCAGCAGCATGTCCTACAGAACTAAGTGACAGTGTGGCACAGTGGAGTGCAGCAGCATGTCCTACAGAACTAAGTGACAGTGTGGCACAGTGGAGTGCAGCAGCATGTCCTACAGAACTAAGTGACAGTGTGGCACAGTGGAGTGCAGCAGCATGTCCTACAGAACTAAGTGACAGTGTGGCACAGTGGAGTGCAGCAGCATGTCCTACAGAACTAAGTGACAGTGTGGCACAGTGGAGTGTAGCAGCATGTCCTACAGAACTCAGTGACAGTGTGGCGCAGTGGAGTGCAGCAGCATGTCCTACAGAACTAAGTGACAGTGTGGCGCAGTGGAGTGCAGCAGCATGTCCTACAGAACTAAGTGACAGTGTGGCACAGTGGAGTGCAGCAGCATGTCCTACAGGACTAAGTGACAGTGTGGCACAGTGGAGTGCAGCAGCATGTCCTACAGAACTAAGTGACAGTGTGGAGCAGTGGAGTGCAGCAGCATGTCCTACAGAACTAAGTGACAGTGTGGCACAGTGGAGTGCAGCAGCATGTCCTACAGAACTAAGTGACAGTGTGGCACAGTGGAGTGCAGCAGCATGTCCTACAGAACTAAGTGACAGTGTGGCACAGTGGAGTGCAGCAGCATGTCCTACAGAACTAAGTGACAGTGTGGCACAGTGGAGTGCAGCAGCATGTCCTACAGAACTAAGTGACAGTGTGGCACAGTGGAGTGCAGCAGCACGTCCTACAGAACTAAGTGACAGTGTGGCACAGTGGAGTGTAGCAGCATGTCCTACAGAACTAAGTGACAGTATGGCACAGTGGAGTGCAGCAGCATGTCCTACAGAACTAAGTGACAGTATGGCACAGTGGAGTGCAGCAGCATGTCCTACAGAACTAAGTGACAGTATGGCACAGTGGAGTGCAGCAGCATGTCCTACAGAACTAAGTGACAGTATGGCACAGTGGAGTGCAGCAGCATGTCCTACAGAACTAAGTGACAGTATGGCACAGTGGAGTGCAGCAGCATGTCCTACAGAACTAAGTGACAGTGTGGCGCAGTGGAGTGCAGCAGCATGTCCTACAGAACTAAGTGACAGTGTGGCACAGTGGAGTGCAGCAGCATGTCCTACAGAACTAAGTGACAGTGTGGCACAGTGGAGTGCAGCAGCATGTCCTACAGAACTAAGTGACAGTGTGGCACAGTGGAGTGCAGCAGCATGTCCTACAGAACTAAGTGACAGTGTGGCACAGTGGAGTGCAGCAGCATGTCCTACAGAACTAAGTGACAGTGTGGCACAGTGGAGTGTAGCAGCATGTCCTACAGAACTAAGTGACAGTGTGGCACAGTGGAGTGCAGCAGCATGTCCTACAGAACTAAGTGACAGTGTGGCACAGTGGAGTGTAGCAGCATGTCCTACAGAACTAAGTGACAGTGTGGCGCAGTGGAGTGCAGCAGCATGTCCTACAGAACTAAGTGACAGTGTGGCGCAGTGGAGTGCAGCAGCATGTCCTACAGAACTAAGTGACAGTGTGGCACAGTGGAGTGCAGCAGCATGTCCTACAGGACTAAGTGACAGTGTGGCACAGTGGAGTGCAGCAGCATGTCCTACAGAACTAAGTGACAGTGTGGAGCAGTGGAGTGCAGCAGCATGTCCTACAGAACTAAGTGACAGTGTGGCACAGTGGAGTGCAGCAGCATGTCCTACAGAACTAAGTGACAGTGTGGCACAGTGGAGTGCAGCAGCATGTCCTACAGAACTAAGTGACAGTGTGGCACAGTGGAGTGCAGCAGCATGTCCTACAGAACTAAGTGACAGTGTGGCACAGTGGAGTGCAGCAGCATGTCCTACAGAACTAAGTGACAGTGTGGCACAGTGGAGTGCAGCAGCATGTCCTACAGAACTAAGTGACAGTGTGGAACAGTGGAGTGCAGCAGCATGTCCTACAGAACTAAGTGACAGTGTGGCACAGTGGAGTGTAGCAGCATGTCCTACAGAACTAAGTGACAGTGTGGCACAGTGGAGTGCAGCAGCATGTCCTACAGAACTAAGTGACAGTGTGGCACAGTGGAGTGTAGCAGCATGTCCTACAGAACTAAGTGACAGTGTGGCGCAGTGGAGTGCAGCAGCATGTCCTACAGAACTAAGTGACAGTGTGGCGCAGTGGAGTGCAGCAGCATGTCCTACAGAACTAAGTGACAGTGTGGCACAGTGGAGTGCAGCAGCATGTCCTACAGGACTAAGTGACAGTGTGGCACAGTGGAGTGCAGCAGCATGTCCTACAGAACTAAGTGACAGTGTGGAGCAGTGGAGTGCAGCAGCATGTCCTACAGAACTAAGTGACAGTGTGGCACAGTGGAGTGCAGCAGCATGTCCTACAGAACTAAGTGACAGTGTGGCACAGTGGAGTGCAGCAGCATGTCCTACAGAACTAAGTGACAGTGTGGCACAGTGGAGTGCAGCAGCACGTCCTACAGAACTAAGTGACAGTGTGGCACAGTGGAGTGCAGCAGCATGTCCTACAGAACTAAGTCACAGTGTGGCACAGTGGAGTGCAGCAGCACGTCCTACAGAACTAAGTGACAGTGTGGCACAGTGGAGTGCAGCAGCATGTCCTACAGAACTAAGTGACAGTGTGGCACAGTGGAGTGTAGCAGCATGTCCTACAGAACTAAGTGACAGTATGGCACAGTGGAGTGCAGCAGCATGTCCTACAGAACTAAGTGACAGTATGGCACAGTGGAGTGCAGCAGCATGTCCTACAGAACTAAGTGACAGTATGGCACAGTGGAGTGCAGCAGCATGTCCTACAGAACTAAGTGACAGTATGGCACAGTGGAGTGCAGCAGCATGTCCTACAGAACTAAGTGACAGTATGGCACAGTGGAGTGCAGCAGCATGTCCTACAGAACTAAGTGACAGTGTGGCACAGTGGAGTGAAGCAGCATGTCCTACAGAACTAAGTGACAGTATGGCACAGTGGAGTGCAGCAGCATGTCCTACAGAACTAAGTGACAGTGTGGCACAGTGGAGTGAAGCAGCATGTCCTACAGAACTAAGTGACAGTATGGCACAGTGGAGTGCAGCAGCATGTCCTACAGAACTAAGTGACAGTGTGGCACAGTGGAGTGTAGCAGCATGTCCTACAGAACTAAGTGACAGTGTGGCACAGTGGAGTGTAGCAGCATGTCCTACAGAACTGAGTGACAGTATGGCACAGTGGAGTGCAGCAGCATGTCCTACAGAACTAAGTGACAGTGTGGCACAGTGGAGTGTAGCAGCATGTCCTACAGAACTAAGTGACAGTGTGGCACAGTGGAGTGCAGCAGCATGTCCTACAGAACTAAGTGACAGTGTGGCACAGTGGAGTGCAGCAGCATGTCCTACAGAACTAAGTGACAGTATGGCACAGTGGAGTGCAGCAGCATGTCCTACAGAACTGAGTGACAGTATGGCACAGTGGAGTGCAGCAGCATGTCCTACAGAACTAAGTGACAGTGTGGCACAGTGGAGTGCAGCAGCACGTCCTACAGAACTAAGTGACAGTGTGGCACAGTGGAGTGCAGCAGCATGTCCTACAGAACTAAGTCACAGTGTGGCACAGTGGAGTGCAGCAGCACGTCCTACAGAACTAAGTGACAGTGTGGCACAGTGGAGTGCAGCAGCATGTCCTACAGAACTAAGTGACAGTGTGGCACAGTGGAGTGTAGCAGCATGTCCTACAGAACTAAGTGACAGTATGGCACAGTGGAGTGCAGCAGCATGTCCTACAGAACTAAGTGACAGTATGGCACAGTGGAGTGCAGCAGCATGTCCTACAGAACTAAGTGACAGTATGGCACAGTGGAGTGCAGCAGCATGTCCTACAGAACTAAGTGACAGTATGGCACAGTGGAGTGCAGCAGCATGTCCTACAGAACTAAGTGACAGTATGGCACAGTGGAGTGCAGCAGCATGTCCTACAGAACTAAGTGACAGTGTGGCACAGTGGAGTGAAGCAGCATGTCCTACAGAACTAAGTGACAGTATGGCACAGTGGAGTGCAGCAGCATGTCCTACAGAACTAAGTGACAGTGTGGCACAGTGGAGTGTAGCAGCATGTCCTACAGAACTAAGTGACAGTGTGGCACAGTGGAGTGTAGCAGCATGTCCTACAGAACTGAGTGACAGTGTGGCACAGTGGAGTGCAGCAGCATGTCCTACAGAACTAAGTGACAGTATGGCACAGTGGAGTGCAGCAGCATGTCCTACAGAACTAAGTGACAGTATGGCACAGTGGAGTGCAGCAGCATGTCCTACAGAACTAAGTGACAGTGTTGCACAGTGGAGTGTAGCAGCATGTCCTACAGAACTAAGTGACAGTATGGCACAGTGGAGTGCAGCAGCATGTCCTACAGAACTAAGTGACAGTGTGGCACAGTGGAGTGCAGCAGCATGTCCTACAGAACTAAGTGACAGTATGGCACAGTGGAGTGCAGCAGCATGTCCTACAGAACTAAGTGACAGTATGGCACAGTGAAGTGCAGCAGCATGTCCTACAGAACTAAGTGACAGTGTGGCACAGTGGAGTGCAGCAGCATGTCCTACAGAACTAAGTGACAGTATGGCACAGTGGAGTGCAGCAGCATGTCCTACAGAACTAAGTGACAGTGTGGCACAGTGGAGTGCAGCAGCATGTCCTACAGAACTAAGTGACAGTGTGGCACAGTGGAGTGCAGCAGCATGTCCTACAGAACTAAGTGACAGTATGGAACAGTGGAGTGCAGCAGCATGTCCTACAGAACTGAGTGACAGAGACAGAGCAGAGTGGAGAGACAGACAGCGTTACACACAGCGACCTTGGTGCTGACCTTCAGGGGGCAGTTTTCAGAGACGGTCCAGATGAAGACGAGGCGTTACTGATCCAGGTGTGTGTGTGTGTGTGTGTGTGTGTGTGTTTTAAGTGTGTGTGTTTCTGTGTCCTGGGAGCAGCATGAGGACAGAGTGGACCCACGGCAGGTGAGTGATCCACTGCTTTAAGTGGGACACCGTGTGTGTGGACACTGGGGGGTGTGGACACTGGGGGGTGTGTGTGGGCGGGGGTGGTGAGATGGGACATGACCTGAGGGCGTGTTGCATAGAGTGTGGGCTGTGAGCTGTGACGGCACAGTCGTCAGCAGACTGAAGCTCACAGAGGTGGCGGGGGGTTGTCGTGGTGTGGACCTGGAGCCTGAAGAGGTTAAAGAGGACACCGTCCACATGGACGCCGTCTTCTTGTCCCGTGAGCCGGGGGAAGAGGCAGGTTACGGCAGAGAGGAGGATGTTAAAGAGCACCGGAGCACACACACACACACACACACACACACACACACACACACACACACACACACACACACACACACACACACACACAGCTCAGGGTTCAGGGTCTTGCTCACACTTCCACATGTGGACCGGGGGAGGTGGGGATCAAACCATCAATCTCTAGAGTGGAGGACGACCCACTCTAACACTGAGCCACAGTTGTGTGTGTGTGTGTTAGTGTGCACATGTGTGTGTTAGTGTGTGTGTGTGTGTGTGTATGTGTGTGTGTGTGTGTGTGTGTGTGTGTGTGTGTGTGTGTAGGAAAGAACATGTTATTTCACTTTAATGAGCACATTGCTGGCAGAGAAGTGAAGAAACAGAAGGTTTGTGTTTCAGCGTGTGTGTGTGTGTGTGTTCAGCGCGTGTGTGTGTGTGTGTGTGTGTTCAGCGTGTGTGTGTGTGTGTGTGTGTGTGTGTGTGTCAGACAGATTTGGCCGCCCTCCTGTTCTGCGTCTCTCTCTGCAGAACGATCAGGACTGACAGCTCTGAAGAGCCTCAATACATGTGTGTTTGTTTAGTGTGTGTGTTTTAAGTGTGTGTGTGTGTGTTTTAAGTGTGTGTGTATGTGTGTGTGTTTTAAGTGTGTGTGTGTTGTAAACCCCAGTGACCTCCTTAAGGACTCCTGGAAACTCCCCAATTATCCAGAGTTCTGCTGAAGAACCATGAGACACACACACACACACACACACACACAGAGACACACACACACACACAGAGA
>NC_139847.1:345000-347500 GCF_963691815.1 Echiichthys vipera | reverse complement strand
GAGACACACACACACAGGCAGAGAGAGACACACACAGACACACACACAGGCAGAGAGAGAGAGACACACACACACACACACACACACACACACACAGGCAGAGAGAGAGAGAGAGAGACACACACACACACACACACACACACACACACACACACACACACACAGTATATTTCTTCATTCTGAGGAATGTGACCCGTTCTGCTCATGTAAACAACAATCACACAAGCCCCGCCCACACTGACCCGCCCTCCCAAGCCCCACCCACACTGACCCGCCCTGACCTTTCACCCTCCGGCTCATAGCTGCTGCAAAGGATTGTGGGTCAGAACAGAAGAACATCCCTGACAGACTGTTTCCTGGTCGCCACGGTGATGGTTCAGGGCTGCCATCCCGTCTCCATGGCAACCTCTGACCTGTGACCCCCACCTGCCAATCAAACGCTCCCTCCTTCACCAGGTGTAATGACTAGCTAGCAAGCTAACATTAGCATGTCGTGGGTATCGTTAGCTCACCTGCGTGCCTCCGGGTGCGTCACCTTCAGGGAGGCGGGGTTTCGTATCAGCCTATCGAGCGCTGCCACCACATCGCAGAACCTCGGCCGATTGGCTCTCTCCTTCTGCCAACAGTCCAGCATGAGCGAGTGCAGGGAGGCGGGGCAGTCCGGCGGCGGGGGCAGCCGGTAGTCCTGCTCGATGGCGTTGATCACCTGACGGAGAGGGAGCGGTTGAAGCGCGTGTTCGAGGTGATCGAACCGTTGAAAAGGTGAAAGGTCGACTCACGTCCTGGTTGCTCATGTCCCAGTACGGGCGCTCTCCGTACGACATCACTTCCCACATGACGATGCCGTAGCTCCACGCGTCGCTGGCTGACGTGAACTTCCTGTGAGACAGCAGAGTGAACATGAACAGGAAGCAGCGTGGGAGCCCCCCCCCCCCCCCCCCCGGCTCCAGCCCGCAGCACCGATGCTCACCTGTAGGCGATGGCTTCAGGAGCCGTCCAGCGGATGGGGATCTTGCCGCCCTGAGGACAGACAGACAGATATGAACAGGAAGCAGGAGAGAGGATTCTGGGTGATGCTAACTCGTTAGCTGTTAGCGGACTGACCAGAGAGCTGGTGTACGTCGGGTCGGACGAGTTCTCCGTCAGGAACCTGCTGAGACCGAAGTCTGACACCTGAGGAGGCAGAGAGACAGACAGGTGGGCAGACAGACAGACGGGCAGGTGACAGACAGACAGGCAGGTGACGGGCGGGCGGGCGTGTCACCTTGCACACCAGGTTGGAGTTGACCAGGATGTTGCGGGCGGCCAGGTCTCGGTGGACGAAGCTCATGTCTGACAGATATTTCATCCCTGCTGCGATTCCACGCAACATCCCCACCAGCTGGATGGTGGTGAACTGTCCGTCATTCATCTGGAGAGACAGACAGGTGAGAGACAGACAGGTGAGAGACAGACAGGTGAGAGACAGACAGGTGAGAGACAGACAGGTGCAGACAGACAGACAGGTGAGAGACAGACAGGTGAGAGACAGACAGGTGAGAGACAGACAGGTGAGAAACAGACAGACAGGTGAGACAGACAGACAGGTGCAGACAGACGGGAGCAGACAGACAGGTGAGAGACAGACAGGTGCAGACAGACGGGAGCAGACAGACAGGTGCAGACAGACAGACAGGAGCAGACAGACGGGTGCAGACAGACAGACGGGTGCAGACAGACAGACAGGAGCAGACAGACAGGTGCAGACAGACAGGAGCAGACAGACAGGAGCGTGCAGACAGACGGGTGCAGACAGACAGGAGCGTGCAGACAGACGGGTGCAGACAGACAGGAGCAGACAGACAGGAGCGTGCAGACAGACGGGTGCAGACAGACAGACGGGAGCAGACAGACAGGAGCGTGCAGACAGACAGACGGGAGCAGACAGACGGGTGCAGAGAGACAGACGGGCGCTCTGACCCTCAGGAAGCTGTCCAGCGCCCCGTTCTCCATGAACTCGGTGAGGATCATGACGGGGCACGACGTGGTGATGACGCCCTCCAGGTGGATGATGTTCGGGTGCTGGAACTGACCCATGATGGACGCCTCCGACAGGAAGTCCCGCCTCTGCTTGTCCGTGTAGCCGCCCTTCAGCGTCTTGATCGCCACGTAGTTCTCCTTCCTGCCCGGGACCCTCAGACGACCACGACACACCTCGCCAAACTCACCTGGTCGGGGACGCCACGAGCATTCTGTCGTTATTAAGAAGCTCGACGCACAAAAGTCCTGATGTCCATGAGACGGACGCAAGGTTAGCCTGAGAGAACAGTGGACCTAGCATGGATGCTAGCTGCTTAGCTCACCGCTAACGTTGGTGTTTGTTATTAGACTCTGACTGTTAGCTCCATCGCTAACGTTGGTGTTTGTTATTAGACTCTGACTGTTAGCTCCATCGCTAACGTAGGTGTCTGTTATTAGACTCTGACTGTTAGCTCCATCGCTAACGTTGGTGTCTGTTATT
>NC_139847.1:322500-337500 GCF_963691815.1 Echiichthys vipera | reverse complement strand
ACCCCGACATCACCCCGACATCACCCTGACATCACCCCGACATCACCCCGACATCACCCCGACATCACCCCGACATCACCCTGACATCACCCTGACATCACCCGACATCACCCTGACATCACCCTGACATCACCCTGACATCACCCTGACATCACCCTGACATCACCCTGACATCACCCTAACATCACCCTGACATCACCCTGACATCACCCCGACATCACCCTGACATCACCCTGACATCACCCCGACATCACCCTGACATCAACCTGACATCACCCTGACATCACCCTGACATCACCCTGACATCACCCTGACATCACCCTGACATCACCCTGACATCACCCCGACATCACCCCGACATCACCCCGACATCGACCAACCGGATCTCCACGTAGAGCGTGGTCGCCGCCCTCCGGGGGATCCAGCGCGTCCTCAGCCAATAGGAGTTGAGACTGTCGGGGCTGCAGATCTCGTAGGTCCTCACGCTGTTCCTCTCGTCGTCCACGCCGCTCACTTCCTCCCACTGCACACAGACACACAGCGGGGTGAGGGGCTAGCATCCTTCATTGAAATCAATGGTAAAAGTTAGCGTGGAGCTAACAGACGGCGTTTACCCGAGGGTCGTCGGCCGGGTGGACGGTCCACCGCAGGTCTGACGTCTCCAGCTTAGTGTTCACCAGCACCTCTGAGAGACAGACAGGTGAGAGAGAGACAGGTGAGAGAGAGACAGGTGAGAGAGAGACAGGTGAGAGAGAGACAGGTGAGAGAGAGACAGGTGAGAGAGAGACAGGTGAGAGGGAGACAGGTGAGAGAGAGACAGGTGAGAGGGAGACAGGTGAGAGACAGACAGGTGAGAGAGAGACAGGTGAGAGACAGACAGGTGAGAGACAGACAGGTGAGAGAGAGACAGGTGAGAGACAGACAGGTGAGAGACAGACAGGTTCAGACTCATTCCTCAGCTGCTGCAGAGCTGAGCCAACCAAAACACACACACACACACACACACACACACACACACACACACACACACACACTTGTATAAACATCCCGCCAGCGTCGTCACGGTAATTTTCTGTGTCCTCGTCATGCACTCTTATCAGCACACACACTGTTTACAGAGTGCGAGTGTGTGTGTGTCTGTGTGTGTGTGTGTGTCTGTGTGTGTCTGTGTGTGTCTGTGTGTGTCTCTGTGTGTGTGTGTGTGTCTGTGTGTGTGTGTGTGTGTGTGTGTGTGTGTGTCTGTGTGTGTGTGTGTGTCTGTGTGTGTGTGTGTCTCTGTGTGTGTGTGTGTGTCTGTGTGTGTGTGTGTCTCTGTGTGTGTGTGTGTGTGTGTGTGTGTGTGTGTCTCTGTGTGTGTGTCAGTGTGTGTGTGTGTGTCTGTGTGTGTGTCTGTGTGTGTCTCTGTGTGTGTGTGTGTGTGTGTGTCTGTGTGTGTGTCTCTGTGTGTGTCTGTGTGTGTGTCTCTGTGTGTGTGTGTGTCTGTGTGTGTGTGTGTGTGTGTGTCTGTGTGTGTGTGTGTGTGTGTGTGTGTGTGTGTGTGTGTGTCTCTGTGTGTGTGTGTGTGTGTGTGTGTGTGTGTGTGTGGTCTCATGCTCCCTGATTAACTTGTTTTCTTTATTTTTTATTAAACTCAGCGTAATATTTATTTATATATTTGTAATATTTAATAAACAAAAGTCGTAATATTTGAACCAATGAGGTCGTCCGTCAGGTTTGTGCTGGACTGCAAACAACAACAACAACAACAACAATGACAACAATGACAACAACAACAACAATGACAACAATGACAACAACAACAACAACAGCCACAACAACAACAACAACAACAATAATCACAACAACAACGACAACAACAACAACAACAATGACAACAACGACAACAACAACAACAACAATAATAACATTATTATTAATAATAATAATGTTATTATTATTAATAATAATAACATTATTATTAATAATAATAACATTATTATTAATAATAATGTTATTATTATTAATAATAATAACATTAATAATATTAATAATAATATTAATAATAAGATAATAATAATAATATTAATAGTAATAATAATAATATTAATAATAATAATAACAATAATATTAATAATAATAATAATATAAATAATAATAATAATAATAATAATAATATAAACAATAATAATAATAATATAAATAATATAAATAATAATAATAATAACAATAATAATAATATTAATATTAATAATAATAATAATAATATAAATAATAATAATAATAATAATATAAATAATAATAATAATATTATTAATAATAATAATATTAATAATAATATTTATAATAATAATATTAATAATAATAATAAGGCCCTCTCACCCTCCTCTGCCCGGCCGCAGGTGATCCGCAGCAGCAGCGGGAGGAGCAGCAGCTTCAGCCCGCAGGAGGAGGCCCTTCCCGGGGCCCCGGGGGCCCGCACACCCCGCTGACCCTCCATCCCAGATCCACGCCCGAACACACCCGATCACGCCCGAACACGCCCGACCCGATCACACCTATCGACCACCGATCACTGACGTCACCTGGGCGCGCTCCCAGCCGGCCGCGCGCGCCTCATCGGAGCCGCGGAGTGACTTTTAATCCCGAGGAGAAGTTTCCAAGATGGACGCCACCGTCCCGACGGGAGCGGGCTGCGAGTTAGGGAGAAGTCCGGGACTCAGTCCGCCCCCCCCCCCCCCCCGCTCTCTCTGTCTCTGCCTGTCTGTCTGTCCTCTCTCTCTCTCTCTCTCTCTCTCTCTCTCTCTCTCTCTCTCTCTCTCCCTCTCATCCCTCCATCCCCACACTTTGTTCTCCGGCAGCCTGCAGCGGGGTGCGGCTCTCCGTGAGGCCGGGAGAGGAGCTCTGAGAGGCGGCGTGAGCAGCGGAGAAGAGTCGGAGTGACGGCCGGAGGAAAAACACAAGCACAGTCCGAAAAAGTGTGTTACAGAGACGGGGCCGGTGGTCCTGCGGTGGTGCTGTGGTGGTGCTGTGGTGGGTGTGTGTCCCGGGCCCGTCCTGGTCCTGGTCCTGGTCCTGGTCCAGTCCGGTTCGGTTCGGGTCCAGAAACTAAAGTTTAGACAAAAGACTCAAGTTTCTGCTGGAGGCTCAGGCCCCGCCCCCTGCGCTGGGCCCGCCCCCCGGGGCCTGTGATTGGCTGCTGGGGGAGCCTGCGGCTGAGTGACAGGCTGCTGTGAAGGAACGTGTCTGTCTGTTTACCTGTCTGTCTGTCTGCTCACCTGTCTGTCTGTCTGTTCACCTGTCTGTCTGTCTGTTTACCTGTCTGTCTGTCTGTCTGCTCACCTGTCTGTCTGTCTGTTCACCTGTCTGTCTGTCTGCTCACCTGTCTGTCTGTCTGTTCACCTGTCTGTCTGTCTGCCTGTTCACCTGTCTGTCTGTCTGTCTGTTCACCTGTCTGTCTGCCTGTTCACCTGTCTGTCTGTCTGCCTGTTCACCTGTCTGTCTGTCTGTCTGTTCACCTGTCTGTCTGTCTGTCTGTTCACCTGTCTGTCTGTTCACCTGTCTGTCTGTATTGTAAATACATATAGACAGGTGAGCAGACAGACAGACAGACAGGTGAACAGACAGACAGGTGAACAGACAGACAGACAGGTGAACAGACAGACAGACAGGTGAACAGACAGACAGGTAAACAGACAGACAGACAGGTGAACAGATAGACAGGTGAACAGACAGACAGACAGGTGAGCAGACAGACAGACAGGTGATCTGACACCTCTTCAGGTGAGGGTGATGATGTCACCGCTCTTCTTCTTCTTCTTCTGTTGGAGGATAAAAGAGCAGAGTCAGGTTTCACCTCCTTTTCTTCTTCTGTGTTCTGAAGAGGTGAGAACAGAACAACGGGAGGAGGAGAGGAAGAGGGAGAGGAGGAGAAGAGAACAACAGGAGGAGGAGGAGAAGAAGAAGAGAACAACAGGAGGAGGAGGAGGAGGAGGAGAAGAGAACAACAGGAGGAGGAGAAGAGGAAGAAGAGAACAACAGGAGGAGGAGGAGGAGGAGGAGAAGAGAACAACAGGAGGAGGAGAAGAGGAAGAAGAGAACAACAGGAGGAGGAGGAGGAGAAGAGAACAACAGGAGGAGGAGGAGAGGAAGAAGAGAACAACAGGAGGAGGAGAAGGAGGAGGAGGAGGAGAGAGGGAGGAGGAGAGGAAGAACAGAACAACAGGAGGAGGAGAGGAAGAGGGGGAGGAGAAGAGGAAGAGGGGGAGGAGAACAACAGGAGGAGGAGGAGAAGAGAGGAGGAGGAGAGGAAGAGAACAACAGGAGGAGGAGAGGAAGAGGGGGAGGAGAGAACAACAGGAGGAGGAGAACAACAGGAGGAGGAGAGGAAGAGAACAACAGGAGGAGGAGAACAACAGGAGGAGGAGAGGAAGAGAACAACAGGAGGAGGAGAACAACAGGAGGAGGAGAGGAAGAAGAGAACAACAGGAGGAGGAGGAGAGGAAGAAGAGAACAACAGGAGGAGGAGGAGGAGGAGGAGAAGAGAACAACAGGAGGAGGAGGAGGAGGAGGAGAAGAGAACAACAGGAGGAGGAGGAGGAGGAGGAGGAGGAGGAGAAGAGAACAACAGGAGGAGGAGGAGGAGGAGGAGGAGAGAGGGAGGAGGAGGAGAGGAAGAACAGAACAACAGGAGGAGGAGAGGAAGAGGGGGAGGAGAAGAGGAAGAGGGGGAGGAGAACAACAGGAGGAGGAGAGAAGAGAGGAGGAGGAGAGGAAGAGAACAACAGGAGGAGAAGAAGAGAACAACAGGAGGAGGAGAAGAGAGGAGGAGGAGAAGAGGAAGAGGGAGAAGAGAACAACAGGAGGAGGAGGAGAGAGGAGAGAGGAGGAGGAGGAGAAGAAGAGAACAACAGGAGGAGGAGGAGAGGAGAGGAGAAGAGAGGAGGAGGAGAGGAAGAGAACAACAGAACAACGGGAGGAGGAGGAGAGAACAAAAGGAGGAGGAGGAGAAGAAGAGAACAACAGGAGGAGGAGGAGAAGAAGAGAACAACAGGAGGAGGAGGAGAAGAAGAGAACAACAGGAGGAGGAGGAGAAGAAGAGAACAACAGGAGGAGGAGGAGAAGAAGAGAACAACAGGAGGAGGAGGAGAAGAAGAGAACAACGGGAGGAGGAGGAGAAGAAGAGAGGAGGAGGAGAAGAGAACAACGGGAGGAGGAGAAGAAGAGAGGAGGAGAAGAAGAGAACAACAGGAGGAGGAGGAGAAGAAGAGAACAACAGGAGGAGGAGGAGAAGAAGAGAACAACAGGAGGAGGAGGAGAGAGGAGGAGGAGAAGAGGAAGAGGGAGAAGAGAACAACAGGAGGAGGAGGAGAGAGGAGGAGGAGGAGAAGAAGAGAACAACAGGAGGAGGAGGAGAAGAAGAGAAC
Source organism: Echiichthys vipera (assembly GCF_963691815.1). Lineage (NCBI taxonomy): Eukaryota > Metazoa > Chordata > Actinopteri > Perciformes > Trachinidae > Echiichthys > Echiichthys vipera. Next base: position 332,098 of record NC_139847.1, on the reverse strand, counting down.
AACAGGAGGAGGAGGAGAAGAAGAGAACAACGGGAGGAGGAGGAGAAGAAGAGAGGAGGAGGAGAAGAGAACAACGGGAGGAGGAGAAGAAGAGAGGAGGAGAAGAAGAGAACAACAGGAGGAGGAGGAGAAGAAGAGAACAACAGGAGGAGGAGGAGAAGAAGAGAACAACGGGAGGAGGAGGAGAAGAAGAGAGGAGGAGGAGTAGAAGAAGAGAGGAGGAGGAGAAGAGAGGGAGGAGGAGGAGGAGGAGAAGAAGAGAGGGAGGAGGAGGAGTAGAAGAAGAGAGGAGGAGGAGGAGAAGAAGAGAACAACGGGAGGAGGAGGAGAAGAAGAGAGGAGGAGGAGAAGAGAACAACGGGAGGAGGAGAAGAAGAGAGGAGGAGAAGAAGAGAACAACAGGAGGAGGAGGAGAAGAAGAGAACAACAGGAGGAGGAGGAGAAGAAGAGAACAACAGGAGGAGGAGGAGAGGAAGAGAGGAGGAGGAGTAGAAGAAGAGAGGAGGAGGAGAAGAGAGGGAGGAGGAGGAGGAGGAGAAGAAGAGAGGGAGGAGGAGGAGTAGAAGAAGAGAGGAGGAGGAGGAGTAGAAGAAGAGAGGGAGGAGGAGGAGTAGAAGAAGAGAGGAGGAGGAGGAGTAGAAGAAGAGAGGAGGAGGAGAAGAGAGGGAGGAGGAGGAGTAGAAGAAGAGAGGAGGAGGAGGAGTAGAAGAAGAGAGGAGGAGGAGGAGTAGAAGAAGAGAGGAGGAGGAGAAGAGAGGGAGGAGGAGGAGGAGAAGAAGAGAGGAGGAGGAGAAGAGAGGGAGGAGGAGGAGTAGAAGAAGAGAGGAGGAGGAGAAGAGAGGGAGGAGGAGGAGGAGAAGAAGAGAGGAGGAGGAGAAGAGAGGGAGGAGGAGGAGGAGAAGAGAGGGAGGAGGAGGAGGAGAAGAGAGGGAGGAGGAGGAGGAGAAGAGAGGAGGAGGAGAAGAAGAGAACAACAGGAGGAGGAGAAGAAGAGAACAACAGGAGGAGGAGAAGAAGAGAGGGAGGAGAGGAGATCGCCATCTTGGAGCAGTGGCTCCCCTCAGTGTGAGGACAGGACACGGTTCAGAGTTCAGAGAATATTCTGATTTATGTGACACACACACACACACACACACACACACACACACAGACGCACACACACTCACACACACACTACACACACACACACACACACACACACACACAGACGCACACACACACACACACACACACACACACACACACACACACAGACGCACACACACACACACACACACACACACACACACAGACGCACACACACACACACACACACACACACACACACACACACACACACACACACACACTAACAGCCTCATGATGGAACAGCATCTCTCTCGTGTTCAGAGCCGAGCGCAGACGAACACCTGCAGTGAAGTCTTCCCTCCTCAGAGCCACTGCCCTCTTCTTCCTCACAGGACGAAGAGGAGCGAGGCTGGAGGAAGAGGAGCCAGGCTGGAGGAAGAGGAGCCAGGCTGGAGGAAGAGGAGCCAGGCTGGAGGAAGAGGAGCCAGGCTGGAGGAAGAGGAGCCAGGCTGGAGGAAGAGGAGCGAGGCTGGAGGAAGAGGAGCCAGGCTGGACGAAGAAGAGCCAGGCTGGACGAAGAAGAGCGAGGCTGGAGGAAGAGGAGCCAGGCTGGAGGAAGAGGAGCGAGGCTGGAGGAAGAGGAGCGAGGCTGGACGAAGAGGAGCCAGGCTGGAGGAAGAGGAGCCAGGCTGGAGGAAGAGGAGCCAGGCTGGAGGAAGAGGAGCGAGGCTGGAGGAAGAGGAGCCAGGCTGGAGGAAGAGGAGCCAGGCTGGAGGAAGAGGAGCCAGGCTGGAGGAAGAGGAGCCAGGCTGGAGGAAGAAGAGCCAGGCTGGAGGAAGAGGAGCGAGGCTGGAGGAAGAGGAGCGAGGCTGGAGGAAGAGGAGCCAGGCTGGACGAAGAGGAGCCAGGCTGGAGGAAGAGGAGCCAGGCTGGAGGAAGAGGAGCGAGGCTGGAGGAAGAGGAGCGAGGCTGGAGGAAGAGGAGCCAGGCTGGAGGAAGAGGAGCCAGGCTGGAGGAAGAGGAGCCAGGCTGGACGAAGAGGAGCGAGGCTGGAGGAAGAGGAGCCAGGCTGGAGGAAGAGGAGCCAGGCTGGAGGAAGAGGAGCCAGGCTGGACGAAGAAGAGCCAGGCTGGACGAAGAGGAGTCAGGCTGGAGGAAGAGTTCGATGCAGCGTCTACTCTTTATATGTCTATGGTTGAACCCACTCTTCTTCTGGTGTGTGAGCTGCTGCGGTGACCTCTGACCTCTGTGACCTCTGTGACCTCTGTGGTGTTGAACCCACTCTTCTTCTGGTGTGTGAGCTGCTGCGGTGACCTCTGACCTCTGTGACCTTTGACCTCTGTGGTGCTGAACCCACTCTTCCTCTGGTGTGTGAGCTGCTGCGGTGACCTCTGACCTCCTGCGGCGGCTCCTCTTCCTCTTCCTGTCGCTCCTCCCTGGCTCTCTTCCTGTCCGGCTCCTGGCCTCTGATTGGTCGCTCTGACCCGTCTCCACATTCCAGCAGGACAGGAAGTGATGTCACGGTGTCCCATGATGCCGTGCAGCGTCTCTGAGGTTCCTCTGTGTCTGATCGGCAGCACTTTGACCTTTGGGACAGAAAATGAATATAAATACATTTACACATTCATAGAAATATTTATTTATTAATAAACAAACTGAGTTCTGCTGTTAACTAGAACTCAGTTTGTTTATTAATTCATAAATAAATCTTAATAAATATAAATAAATATAAATAAATATAAATAAATATAAATAAATGTAAATAAATGTAGAAAGAGTCTAAATATACATTTCTATTGAACACAAATATAAAATATAAATAACTATTAAACAAAGATACATGAATGAATGTAAATGTAACATTAATATTTCATACAAATAAATGAAAATATGAACAAATGAATATAAATAAAGATTTAATATAAATATAAAAACACAAATAAAGGTATAAAATATAAATTTACACTTCCGTTCAAAAGTTTGGGGTCACTTAGAAATTTCCTTATCTTTGAAACACTGCTTTAAACTAATCTAAGTTTAAACTAACCTGAGTTTAAACTAATCTAAGTTTAAACTAACCTAAGTTTAAACTAATCTAAGTTTAAACTAACCTGAATTTAAACTAACCTGAGTTTAAACTAACCTGAGTTTAAACTAACCTGAGTTTAAACTAACCTGAGTTTAAACTAACCTGAGTTTAAACTAATCTAAGTTTAAACTAACCTGAGTTTAAACTTAGATTAGTTTAAACTCAGGTTAGTTTAAACTAATCTAAGCTGTGGGAGCAGCTTGACCGTAAGTGCCCATCCAACTGTGGGAGAAGCTTCCAGAAGCACGGGCCGAAGTTTCTCCTGATCAAACAGACGAACAGCTCGAACGCCGAGGTCTGCGACGCCGTCACTGCTGCAGACGGAGGATTCTTGGACCAAAGCAAAGTTTGAAGGAAAAAAATATGATTTCAAATAAAAACCATTATTTCTGACTTTGTCTTCACTCTGTTTTCTTTTCATTTCCAGCTCCTGGTGTTAAAGAAGAGACTTTCAGGGAAGACACAGCGTTTTCTGGGTGACCCCAAACTTTGGAACGGTCGTGTTTGTTTATGAATTACTAATTTAAATAAATGTATGAATATTAATTAAGATCAATAACTCTTTGATATAAAAATATAACAGTATAAATAAGTGATGATGTCACGGCGCCCTCTGCTGCACACACGGCTTTATGGTTTTTATTCATGTTCAGTAAATTTATTATTATATAAATAATAAATAAATAATAATTAAACTGTTTTAATGAGTTTAACTTTTTGTTTTATTCATTAATCAAAAATTTAAAGTGGTAATTGAATTTTTTTGAATCATTTTAAAGTTTTTTTGAATCTTTTTTAAGTTTTTTTGAATCTTTTTAAGTTTTTTTGAATCTTTTTTAAATTTTTTTGAATCATTTTAAAGTTTTTTTGAATCTTTTTTAAGTTTTTTTGAATCTTTTTAAGTTTTTTTGAATCTTTTTTAAGTTTTTTTGAATCTTTTTAAAGTTTTTTTGAATCTTTTTTAAGTTTTTTTGAATCTTTTTAAACGATTTGAAAAACGACAGAAAGTTTTTGTATCAATGTAAAAATATTTTAATAACTTTAAATTCAGAAATGTTTCAAAATAAAAGCATCAAACAGATTTTCTCTTTATTTTGAAAAACACTGAAACGATAACATGTTTGAAATGACAAACGTGTCACTTCCTGTCAGCGGCACACGCTCGACTCTTTCTCCCACAATGCTTTGCTTTGTCCTGACGAGTCCGTGTCGACCAATCACAGACGTCAGCTTCTGTGTGATGTCATCAGACCGTCAGCCAATCAGCAGCCAGCTCACAGACATCACTTCCTGTTGGCGGGGCCTTTGTGGAACAGGTAGATCGGACGCTGGTTACCTGGAAACACACACACACACACAGGCACACACACACACACACACACACGCAGGTCCAGTCCCAGAAAGGATCTCACACCTAAAAATAACAACAGGACTCCACCATATTATAAAAACCTGTGTGTGTGTGTGTGTGTGTACCTGTGTGTGTGTGTACCTGAGTGTGTGTGTGTGTGTGTGTACCTATGTGTGTGTGTGTGTGTGTGTGTGTGTACCTGTGTGTGTGTGTGTACCTGTGTGTGTGTACCTGTGTGTGTGTGTGTGTGTACCTGTGTGTGAGTGTGTGTACCTGTGTGTGTGTACATGTGTGTGTGTGTGTGTGTACCTGTGTGTGTGTGTGTACCTGTGTGTGTGTGTGTGTGTACCCGTGTGTGTGTGTGTGTACCTGTGTGTACCTGTGTGTGTGTGTACCTGTGTGTGTGTGTGTCTCTCTGTGTGTGTGTGTGTGTACCCGTGTGTGTGTGTGTGTACCTGTGTGTGTGTGTGTGTACCTGTGTGTGTGTACCTGTGTGTGTGTGTGTGTACCTGTGTGTGTGTGTGTGTACCTGTGTGTGTGTGTGTGTACCTGTGTGTGTACCTGTGTGTGTGTACCTGTGTGTGTGTACCTGTGTGTGTGTGTGTGTACCTGTGTGTGTGTACATGTGTGTGTGTGTGTGTGTACCTGTGTGTGTGTGTGTACCTGTGTGTGTGTGTGTGTACCCGTGTGTGTGTGTGTGTACCTGTGTGTGTGTGTGTGTGTGTACCTGTGTGTGTGTGTGTACCTGTGTGTGTGTGTGTGTGTGTCTCTCTGTGTGTGTGTGTGTGTACCCGTGTGTGTGTGTGTGTACCTGTGTGTGTGTGTGTGTGTGTACCTGTGTGTGTGTGTGTGTACCTGTGTGTGTGAGGGGTCTGTAGCAGGTGAATCCCACTTTTTCAGTCAGGAAACAGGTGAAGAGTTCAGGTCTCAGTGTGATCGTCCTCAGGTCCTGAAACACACACACACACACACACACACACAGGTATACACACGCAGGTATACACACACACACACACACTCAGGTATACACACACACACACGCGCAGGTATACACACACGTGAATTTCCCCGCTGTGGGATCAATAAAGTCTATTCTATTCTATTCTAAACACACAGGTATACACACACACACACACACACGGGTACACACACACACACACAGAGGTATATACAAATATATATGAGTTATCAGCTGCTAAAGTGTGTATACACCCTGTATTGTCTGTGTGTGTGTGTGTACCTGTGTGTGTGTACCTGTGTGTGTGTACCTGTGTGTGTGTGTGTGTACCTGTGTGTGTGTGTACCTGTGTGTGTGTCTGTGTGTGTGTACCTGTGTGTGTACCTGTGTGTGTGTACCTGTGTGTGTGTGTACCTGTGTGTGTGTGTACCTGTGTGTGTGTACCTGTGTGTGTGTGTACCTGTGTGTGTGTGTACCTGTGTGTGTGTGTGTGTGTGCCTGTGTGTGTGTTTACCTGCGTGCGTGTGTGTACCTGTGTGTGTGCCTGTGTGTGTACCTCTGTGTGTGTGTGTACCTGTGTGTGTGTACCTGTGTGTGTGTGTACCTCTGTGTGTGTGTGTACCTCTGTGTGTGTGTATGTGTACCTGTGTGTGTGTGTGTGTGTGTGTGTGTGTGTGTACCTCTGTGTGTGTGTGTACCTCTGTGTGTGTATGTGTACCTGTGTGTGTGTGTGTGTGTGTGTGTGTGTGTACCGTGCTCTTGCTGTAGCTGCTCCACTGTTGCGGCTCCAGGATGAATAATCCGCCCGGCGACAGGCTCTGATAGGCTCGTCTGAACAGTCTGGCCACGCCCCCGTCGCCCGACTGCAGCTGCACCCACTTGGTCACGCCCAGACACATGATGACGTCATACTGGCCCCGCCCAGGCCACGCCTCCCGCTCTGACACGTAGTCGCCCTGTGGGAGGAGTCAGGGCTGTGATGTCAGCAGGTGGTGATGATGTCAGCAGGTGGTGATGATGTCACAGCGGTCCACGCTGACGTGAGAGAGACTCACCTGGATGAAGGTGACGTTGGCGGGGAACCTGCGGAGCGACGCTGCCGGCGTGGGGAGGAGAGGGGGGGCGGAGAGAGGACCTCGACTCACCCTGAAGGACAGAGGGAGGGGGAGGAGCCTCGCGGCGTCCGGCGCCTCTTCCTGCTCGCCGTCTCTCGTCCTCCTCTCCTCCACCACCAGGTCGTGTGACAGGAAGTGCCTGACGTTCTGTTTGGCGGCGTGGACGAGCCGCGGGTCCAGCTCCACCCCCAGGATGTGGGTGGGGTCGAACCTGCGGGCGATGGCGAGCGTGAGGTGCCCGGCGCCGCAGCCCACGTCCAGCACCTTCTTGTCTCTGAACCAATCAGCTTCCAGGAGGCGGAGCCGCGGGTCCTCCTGCGCCCCGACGCGCCCCTCCCTCCGGTCGCCATAGGAACCGTGGAAACCATAGTAACAGCTGTGGTTGCCGTGCTGGTAGCGGTGTTTGTCCTTCTTCTTCTGTGGTGGCGGCGCCGAGCCGCACGCCGCTCCTCCACACCTGCAGGGTCAGTCACGTCAGCAGGCGACCAATCAGAGCTCAGGGATTTACGTCTGTGACACTCACCTGCCCGCTTTAGCCCCGCCCACCAGCGGCGTCTGGAATTTGGTTGGCTGAGCTCGGGTTGCCGTGGCGGCGGCAGCGCTGTCCCCTGACCTCATCGACGTGGTGCGGCGCCGTCTCCGTTGGCGGCCGTCACCGTGGTTGTCAGGCTTGTGGGCGTGGCCTGTTGGAGGGTGGGTGTGTCTCCTGGGGAGGATGGGGGGCGGAGCCACGTCGTCCCGACAGGTGATGGCCGTGTTGAGTTCACACGGAAGAGGAGACGCCGAAACACCGGGAACACCACCGCCGCCGCCGCCGCCGGGGGTCGACTGAGGAACTGCACACACACGAGAACATGAGATTACCTGAGACTCACCTGTGGGTCCAGGTGTGTGTGGGTCTCACCTGTGGGTCCAGGTGTGTGTGGGTCTCACCTGTGGGTCCAGGTGTGTGTGGGTCTCACCTGTGGGTCCAGGTGTGTGTCAGTCTCACCTGTGGGTCCAGGTGTGTGTCAGTCTCACCTGTGGGTCCAGGTGTGTGTGGGTCTCACCTGTGGGTCCAGGTGTGTCAGTCTCACCTGTGGGTCCAGGTGTGTCAGTCTCACCTGTGGGTCCAGGTGTGTGTGGGTCTCACCTGTGGGTCCAGGTGTGTGTCAGTCTCACCTGTGGGTCGAGGTGTGTGTCAGTCTCACCTGTGGGTCCAGGTGTGTGTGGGTCTCACCTGTGGGTCCAGGTGTGTCAGTCTCACCTGTGGGTCCAGGTGTGTGTGGGTCTCACCTGTGGGTCCAGGTGTGTGTGGGTCTCACCTGTGGGTCCAGGTGTGTGTCAGTCTCACCTGTGGGTCCAGGTGTGTCAGTCTCACCTGTGGGTCCAGGTGTGTGTGGGTCTCACCTGTGGGTCCAGGTGTGTGTGGGTCTCACCTGTGGGTCCAGGTGTGTGTGGGTCTCACCTGTGGGTCCAGGTGTGTGTGGGTCTCACCTGTGGGTCCAGGTGTGTGTGGGTCTCACCTGTGGGTCCAGGTGTGTGTGGGTCTCACCTGTGGGTCCAGGTGTGTGTCAGTCTCACCTGTGGGTCCAGGTGTGTGTGGGTCTCACCTGTGGGTCCAGGTGTGTGTGGGTCTCACCTGTGGGTCCAGGTGTGTCAGTCTCACCTGTGGGTCCAGGTGTGTCAGTCTCACCTGTGGGTCCAGGTGTGTCAGTCTCACCTGTGGGTCCAGGTGTGTGTGGGTCTCACCTGTGGGTCCAGGTGTGTGTGGGTCTCACCTGTGGGTCCAGGTGTGTGTGGGTCTCACCTGTGGGTCCAGGTGTGTCAGTCTCACCTGTGGGTCCAGGTGTGTGTGGGTCTCACCTGTGGGTCCAGGTGTGTGTGGGTCTCACCTGTGGGTCCAGGTGTGTGTGGGTCTCACCTGTGGGTCCAGGTGGGGCAGGAAACAGGCGAGCAGGTACGGCGTCCCCCCCTCCCCCGTGGTGTCTGGTGCGGTGTCTCCTCCGGGTCTTCGGGGGGGGCAGCAGGACTCCCCCCCCCCTCCCGTCCCCGCCCCCTCCCTTCAGGTTCAGGGGGTCTGTGATGTCACGGGGGACCAGGATCTCTACGGGGTCTCCGCCCCGTGAGGGGAGGGGCGAGCACTGTGGCGTCTCCTGATTGGTCGCCCTGAGGAGGAAACCTTTTTAACGTGTGTGTTGAACGAGAGAAGCCTGCGCCCGTGTGAACGGCGTGCGTCTCACCTGTTCACGTCCTCGTCCAGCAGCGAGTTGAGGTTCAGCGGGTCGAAGATGTTCCCTCCCAACAGGAAGTGACTCGGCAGTACTGGCTCTGATTGGCTGTCACTGTTGGCGCGGCGTCGGCGCTTGGCGAGCCCCTTGAAGCTGACGCCCATGGAGTAGCGCCTCTTTGTGATTCGCTGAGAGGAGGGAGCGGCGGTCTGACTGTTGCCGGGCAACTGGAGGCCGTTCTTATGACAGAGGGGGCGTGTCCTGGCCAGCTGCGGCTGCTCTGATAGGCCGAGCTCGTGAGGGAGGACGGTCTCTTTGTCCAATGACATCCTGATCATCTTCCACCTGTGGACACATCAGCCAATCACAGAGAGGGGCGGGGTCAGTGTGAGGAGGCAGAGCCAATAAGAGAGGGGCGGGGTCAGTGTAAGTGACAGGAGGCAGAGCCAATAACAGAGGGGGCGGGGTCAGTGTGAGTGACAGGAGGCAGAGCCAATAACAGAGGGGGCGGGGTCAGTGTGAGGAGGACGAGCCGATAACAGAGGGGGCGGGGTCAGTGTGAGGAGGACGAGCCGATAACAGAGGGGGCGGGGTCAGTGTGAGGAGGCAGAGCCAATCACAGAGAGGGGCGGGGTCAGTGTGAGTGACAGGAGGCAGAGCCAATAACATAGGAGCGGGGTCAGTGTGAGTGACAGGAGGCAGAGGCAATAACAGAGGGGGCGGGGTCAGTGTGAGTGACAGGAGACAGAGCCAATCACAGAGGGGGCGGGGTCAGTGTGAGTGACAGGAGACAGAGGCAATAACAGA
>NC_139847.1:307500-310000 GCF_963691815.1 Echiichthys vipera | reverse complement strand
GAGGTTCTGGGGGTTCTCAGAGGAGGTTCTGGGGGATCTCACAGGAGGTTCTGGGGGATCTGGAGGTTCTCAGAGGAGGTTCTGGGGGTTCTGGAGGTTCTGGGGGTTCTGGAGGTTCTGGAGGTTCCAGAGGAGGTTCTGGTGGTTCCAGAGGTTCTTGAAGAGGTTGCAGAGGTTCTTGAATGGGTTCCAGAGGAGGTTCTGGTGGTTCTGAAGGTTCTTGAAGAGGTTCTGGGGGTTCCAGAGGTTCTTGAAGAGGTTCTGGGGGTCCCAGAGGAGGTTCTGGAGGTTCTCACAGGAGGTTCTGGGGGTTCTGAAGGTTCTTGAAGAGGTTCTGGAGGTTCTCAGAGGAGGTTCTGGTGGTTCCAGAGGTTCTTGAGGACACTTTTAGGGTTCTGAGTTCTGTCATTCTTGAAGTTGTATGAGTCCTCGAGGAGGTTCCAGAGATCTTTGGGGGTTTTTGGTGCCGACACCGGCTCAACCAGTTTCATTCATTCCAGGTTTGTTCCTCCAGGTTCAGGTTTGTTCCTCCAGGTTCAGGTTTGTTCCTCCAGGTTCAGGTTTGTTCCTCCAGGTTCAGGTTTGTTCCTCCAGGTTCAGGTTTGTTCCTCCAGGTTCAGGTTTGTTCCTCCAGGTTCAGGTTTGTTCCTCCAGGTTCAGGTTTGTTCCTGGAGGTTCAGGTTTGTTCCTCCAGGTTCAGGTTTGTTCCTCCAGGTTCAGGTTTGATCCTCCAGGTTCAGGTTTGTTCCTCCAGGGTCAGGTTTGTTCCTCCAGGGTCAGGTTTGTTCCTCCAGGTTCAGGTTTGTTCCTGGAGGTTCAGGTTTGTTCCTCCAGGTTCAGGTTTGTTCCTCCAGGTTCAGGTTTGATCCTCCAGGTTCAGGTTTGTTCCTCCAGGGTCAGGTTTGTTCCTCCAGGGTCAGGTTTGATCCTCCAGGGTCAGGTTTGTTCCTCCAGGTTCAGGTTCGTTCCTCCAGGTTCAGGTTTGATCCTCCAGGTTCAGGTTTGTTCCTCCAGGTTCAGGTTTGTTCCTCCAGGTTCAGGTTTGATCCTCCAGGTTCAGGTTTGTTCCTCCAGGTTCAGGTTTGTTCCTCCAGGTTCAGGTTTGATCCTCCAGGTTCAGGTTTGTTCCTCCAGGTTCAGGTTTGTTCCTCCAGGTTCAGGTTTGTTCCTCCAGGGTCAGGTTTGTTCCTCCAGGTTCAGGTTTGTTCCTCCAGGTTCAGGTTTGTTCCTCCAGGTTCAGGTTTGATCCTCCAGGTTCAGGTTTGTTCCTCCAGGTTCAGGTTTGTTCCTCCAGGGTCAGGTTTGTTCCTCCAGGTTCAGGTTTGTTCCTCCAGGTTCAGGTGTGTTCCTCCAGGGTCAGGTTTGTTCCTCCAGGGTCAGGTTTGTTCCTCCAGGTTCAGGTTTGTTCCTGGAGGTTCAGGTTTGTTCCTCCAGGTTCAGGTTTGTTCCTCCAGGTTCAGGTTTGTTCCTCCAGGGTCAGGTTTGTTCCTCCAGGTTCAGGTTTGTTCCTCCAGGTTCAGGTTTGTTCCTGGAGGTTCAGGTTTGTTCCTCCAGGTTCAGGTTTGTTCCTCCAGGTTCAGGTTAGTTCCTCCAGGTTCAGGTTCGTTCCTCCAGGTTCAGGTTTGATCCTCCAGGTTCAGGTTCGTTCCTCCAGGTTCAGGTTTGTTCCTCCAGGTTCAGGTTTGTTCCTCCAGGTTCAGGTTTGTTCCTCCAGGTTCAGGTTTGTTCCTGGAGGTTCAGGTTTGTTCCTCTAGGTTCAGGTTTGATCCTCTAGGGTCAGGTTTGATCCTCCAGGTTCAGGTTTGATCCTCCAGGTTCAGGTTTGTTCCTCTAGGTTCAGGTTTGTTCCTCCAGGTTCAGGTTTGATCCTCCAGGTTCAGGTTTGTTCCTCCAGGTTCAGGTTTGTTCCTCCAGGGTCAGGTTTGTTCCTCCAGGGTCAGGTTTGATCCTCCAGGTTCAGGTTTGTTCCTCCAGGTTCAGGTTTGTTCCTCCAGGTTCAGGTTTGATCCTCCAGGTTCAGGTTTGTTCCTCCAGGTTCAGGTTTGTTCCTCGTGGTTCAGGTTTGTTCCTCCAGGGTCAGGTTTGTTCCTACAGGTTCAGGTTTGTTCCTCCAGGTTCAGGTTTGTTCCTCCAGGTTCAGGTTTGATCCTCCAGGGTCAGGTTTGTTCCTCCAGGTTCAGGTTTGTTCCTCCAGGTTCAGGTTTGTTCCTCCAGGTTCAGGTTTGATCCTCCAGGTTCAGGTTTGTTCCTCCAGGTTCAGGTTTGTTCCTCCAGGTTCAGGTTTGATCCTCCAGGTTCAGGTTTGTTCCTCCAGGTTCAGGTTTGTTCCTCCAGGTTCAGGTTTGTTCCTCCAGGTTCAGGTTTGTTCCTCCAGGGTCAGGTTTGTTCCTCCAGGTTCAGGTTTGTTCCTCCAGGTTCAGGTTTGTTCCTCCAGGCTCAGGTTTGTTCCTCCAGGTTCAGGTTTGTTCCTCCAGGTTCAGGTTTGTTCCTCCAGGTTCAG
>NC_139847.1:297500-302500 GCF_963691815.1 Echiichthys vipera | reverse complement strand
GTCCTTGTCCCTCTCTGGTCCTGTCCCTCTCTGGTCCTGTCCCTCTCTGGTCCCTGTCTCTCTCTGGTCCTTGTCCCTCTCTGGTCCTTGTCCCTCTCTGGTCCTTGTCCCTCTCTGGTCCCTCTCTGGTCCTGTCCCTCTCTGGTCCTGTCCCTCTCTGGTCCTGTCCCTCTCTGGTCCTTGTCCCTCTCTGGTCTTGTCCCTCTCTGGTCCTTGTCCCTCTCTGGTCCTGTCCCTCTCTGGTCCTGTCTGGTCCTTGTCCCTCTCTGGTCCTGTCCCTCTCTGGTCCTGTCCCTCTCTGGTCCTGTCCCTCTCTGGTCCTTGTCCCTCTCTGGTCTTGTCCCTCTCTGGTCCTTGTCCCTCTCTGGTCCTGTCCCTCTCTGGTCCTGTCCCTCTCTGGTCCTTGTCCCTCTCTGGTCCTGTCCCTCTCTGGTCCCTGTCCCTCTCTGGTCCTGTCCCTCTCTGGTCCTTGTCCCTCTCTGGTCCTTGTCTCTCTCTGGTCCTGTCTCTCTCTGGTCCTGTCCCTCTCTGGTCCTGTCCCTCTCTGGTCCTTGTCCCTCTCTGGTCCTTGTCTCTCTCTGGTCCTGTCTCTCTCTGGTCCTGTCCCTCTCTGGTCCTGTCCCTCTCTGGTCCTGTCCCTCTGGTCCTGTCCCTCTCTGGTCCTTGTCCCTCTCTGGTCCTGTCCCTCTCTGGTCCTTGTCCCTCTCTGGTCCTGTCCCTCTCTGGTCCTGTCCCTCTGGTCCTGTCCCTCTCTGGTCCTTGTCCCTCTCTGGTCCTGTCCCTCTCTGGTCCTGTCCCTCTCTGGTCCTGTCCCTCTCTGGTCCTGTCCGTCTCTGGTCCTGTCCCTCTCTGGTCCTGTCCCTCTCTGGTCCTGTCTCTCTCTGGTCCTGTCCCTCTCTGGTCCTTGTCCCTCTCTGGTCCTTGTCCCTCTCTGGTCCTGTCCCTCTCTGGTCCTTGTCCCTCTCTGGTCCTTGTCCCTCTCTGGTCCTGTCCCTCTCTGGTCCTTGTCCCTCTCTGGTCCTTGTCCCTCTCTGGTCCTTGTCCCTCTCTGGTCCTGTCCCTCTCTGGTCCTGTCCCTCTCTGGTCCTTGTCCCTCTCTGGTCCTGTCCCTCTCTGGTCCTTGTCCCTCTCTGGTCCTGTCCCTCTCTGGTCCTTGTCCCTCTCTGGTCCTGTCCCTCTCTGGTCCTTGTCCCTCTCTGGTCCTGTCCCTCTCTGGTCCTTGTCCCTCTCTGGTCCTTGTCCCTCTCTGGTCCTTGTCCCTCTCTGGTCCTTGTCCCTCTCTGGTCCTTGTCCCTCTCTGGTCCTGTCCCTCTCTGGTCCTGTCCCTCCCTGGTCCTGTCCCTCTCTGGTCCTTGTCCCTCTCTGGTCCTGTCCCTCTCTGGTCCTGTCCCTCTCTGGTCCTTGTCCCTCTCTGGTCCTGTCCCTCTCTGGTCCTGTCCCTCTCTGGTCCTGTCCCTCCCTGGTCCTGTCCCGGTCTGGTCCAGGTCTGGGCTTCAGTATAGCAGGAGGTGTGGGGAACCAACACGTCCCCGGAGACAACAGCATCTACGTCACCAAGATCATCGAGGGCGGAGCAGCTCACCGGGACGGACGTCTCCAGATCGGGGACAAAATCCTGGCGGTACGTTAAACCCCCCAGATCTACGTGACCCCTTCAGGGTTCTGGTCTAACCTGACCTTTGACCCTGGCAGGTGAACCACGTGTCTCTGGAGGACGTCCTGCATGAGGACGCCGTGGTGGCCCTGAAGAACACGGGGGAGGTGGTCTACCTGAAGGTGGCCACGCCCACCTCGCAGTACATCCAACCCCCTGACCGGTACAGCCCCCCCGACCTGACTAGCTGTGAGTCCACTTCCTGTCTCTAACACCTGCGTGTCCGTCCACAGACGGGACCCAACAGTCCCACATCCTGTCCTTTCTGTCTCCGCAGCCTACATGGAGCCGGACTACATGTGCGACTACCCACAAGCCCTCCCTCCTCCGTCTCCACGGCGATACTCGCCCGTCCCCCGCGGCATGATGGGAGAGGACGATTACTCCCGGGAGCCCCGCAGGGTCTGCGTCCAAAGGGGGTCCACGGGTCTGGGCTTCAACATTGTGGGGGGAGAGGACGGAGAGGGGATCTTCATCTCCTTCATCCTGGCAGGAGGACCAGCAGACCTGAGCGGAGAGCTCCGGAAGGGGGACCAGATCCTCAGTGTGAGTACAGAGTTCAGGTCCTACAGAGACCAGGTCCTACAGAGACCAGGTCCTAGAGAGACCAGGTCCTACAGAGACCAGGTCCTCAGTGTGAGTACAGAGTCCAGGTCCTACAGAGACCAGGTCCTCAGTGTGAGTACAGAGTCCAGGTCCTCAGTGTGAGTACAGAGTCCAGGTCCTACAGAGACCAGGTCCTACAGAGTCCAGGTCCTACAGAGTCCAGGTCCTACAGAGACCAGGTCCTACAGAGACCAGGTCCTACAGAGACCAGATCCTACAGAGACCAGGTCCTACAGAGACCAGATCCTCAGTGTGAGTACAGAGTCCAGGTCCTACAGAGACCAGGTCCTACAGAGTCCAGGTCCTACAGAGTCCAGGTCCTACAGAGTCCAGGTCCTACAGAGACCAGGTCCTACAGAGACCAGGTCCTACAGAGTCCAGGTCCTACAGAGTCCAGGTCCTCAGTGTGAGTACAGAGACCAGGTCCTACAGAGTCCAGGTCCTACAGAGACCAGGTCCTACAGAGACCAGGTCCTACAGAGACCAGGTCCTCAGTGTGAGTACAGAGACCAGGTCCTACAGAGACCAGGTCCTACAGAGACCAGGTCCTACAGAGTCCAGGTCCTACAGAGACCAGGTCCTACAGAGACCAGGTCCTACAGAGTCCAGGTCCTACAGAGACCAGGTCCTACAGAGACCAGGTCCTACAGAGACCAGATCCTCAGTGTGAGTACAGAGTCCAGGTCCTACAGAGACCAGGTCCTACAGAGACCAGATCCTACAGAGTCCAGGTCCTACAGAGACCAGGTCCTACAGAGTCCAGGTCCTACAGAGTCCAGGTCCTACAGAGTCCAGGTCCTACAGAGACCAGGTCCTCAGTGTGAGTACAGAGTCCAGGTCCTACAGAGACCAGGTCCTACAGAGTCCAGGTCCTACAGAGACCAGGTCCTACAGAGTCCAGGTCCTACAGAGACCAGGTCCTACAGAGTCCAGGTCCTACAGAGTCCAGGTCCTACAGAGACCAGGTCCTCAGTGTGAGTACAGAGTCCAGGTCCTACAGAGTCCAGGTCCTCAGTGTGAGTACAGAGTCCAGGTCCTACAGAGACCAGGTCCTACAGAGACCAGGTCCTACAGAGTCCAGGTCCTACAGAGTCCAGGTCCTACAGAGACCAGGTCCTACAGAGACCAGGTCCTACAGAGACCAGGTCCTACAGAGTCCAGGTCCTACAGAGTCCAGGTCCTACAGAGACCAGGTCCTACAGAGACCAGGTCCTACAGAGACCAGGTCCCTGAGTGGACACACTGTGAACTAATCCCACAAAGCATCATGGGAAATGAAGTTCTAAACCTGTGTGTGTGTGTGTGTGTGTGTCTCTGTGTGTGTGTGTGTGTCTCTGTGTGTGTGTGTGTGTGTGTGCGTGTGTGTGTGTGTGTTGTGTTAACTCTGTGTGGTTGTGTGTGTGTGTGTGTGTGTATGTGTGTGTGTGTCTCTGTGTGTGTGTGTGTGTGTGTGTGTGTGTGTGTGCAGGTGAACGGCGTGGACCTCAGGTATGCGACCCATGAACAGGCGGCAGCAGCTCTGAAGAACGCCGGACAGACGGTGACCATCGTGGCTCAGTACAGACCTGAAGGTGAGCGGCGGCGGGGGGCGGAGCCTGACCTGCTCCGTTAGAGCGTGTGAGTGATGATGTCATGAGTGATGATGTCATGAGTGATGTCATGTCTGCAGAGTACAGCCGCTTCGAAGCGAAGATCCACGACCTGAGGGAGCAGATGATGAACAGCTCGTCTGGGAGCCTGAGAGCCAACCGCAGCTTCTACCTCAGGTACGTGCTCGCGTCAGGATTAGCATCGTTAGCATGCTAACGCCGTCACCTCCACCTGGACTGCGGTCAGTGGTGAGGTCGGGCGCAGGGACGCAGGAAACGTCTAAACCAGCGTTAGCATTGTACAAACCATTAGCATTAAACCAGCGTTGACTAAACCAGTGTTAGCATCGTAGAAACCATTAGCATTAAACCAGCATTAGCTAAACCAGCGTTAGCTTAACCAGCTTTAGCATCGTAGCAGCCGTTAGCTGGTAAACTGTGATGCTGATAAACCTCCATGTTTACGTTTTCTTCTGATCCTGAAACGACTTTAATTTAACGACACAAACAGGAAGTTCCTCCTCCGTCTTTCTAACCGCCGTGATGTCGCTCTCTGGTTGCCTAGGAAACGGAAACGTCACACTCAAAGGTTCTCTCTCATTGGTCGAGCTTTTGAAAGGTCAAAGTTCAACTGATTTGAACTTTGAGAGGAAATCTGAGCCAAGCACGCAGCTACATTGGTGCTAACAGCGCTACATTGGTGCTAACAGCGCTACATTGGTGCTAACGCTGCTACATTGGAGGTAACGCCGCTACATTGGTGCTAACAGCGCTACATTGGTGCTAACGCCGCTACATTGGTGCTAATGCCGCTACATCGCTACCACTCCCGTTTAGCTCGTAGCATGTACTGTTAGCCTAAACGTCAGCCAGATGGACGTATGCCCCTCCCCCCAGCGTCACATACATGCCCTTTTTTGGTCAGAGGAAAAGAGGCGGAGTCAAAGTCTGACAGATGGCGACTGGATGCAGTGAGAGAGCGGCGCCGACGGAGGCGCTGCGTCCGTTTAACCACGTGTGCGATGTTTCAGGGCGCTGTTTGACTACGATAAGCAGTGGGACTGCGGCGTCCTATCACAGGCCCTGGACTTTAACTTCGGGGAGGTGCTTCACGTGATGGACAGCGGCGATGACGAGTGGTGGCAGGCGCG
>NC_139847.1:272500-285000 GCF_963691815.1 Echiichthys vipera | reverse complement strand
GTTATAATTGTGTCATTAAAGAAGTTCATGAAGTCGTTACTGCTGAGGGTTATAGGAATACATGGCTCAATAGAGCTGTGGCTCTCTGTCAGCCTGGCTACAGTGCTGAACAGAAATCTAGGATTGTTCTTATTCTCCTCTATTAAAGATGAGTAATATGCTGCTCTGGCATTACGGAGGGCCTTCCTATAGGTTTTAAGACTTTCTTGCCAAACTAAGTGAGATTCCTCCAATTTAGTGGAGCGCCATTTACTTTCCAACTTTGGCGATATTTGTTTTAATTCACGGGTTTGTGAGTTATACCACGGAGCTAACTTCCTCTGTTTTATTATCTTCTTTTTTAAAGGAGCAACAGAGTCAAGTGTTGTTCTTAGAGAGCCTGCAACACTTTCAACAAGGTGATCAATTTCAGAGAAACTAACGTTAGTGCAGGAATCTTGAATATTAGGATAAGGCATTAAAGTAAATGCAGATGGAATCGCTTCCTTAAATTTAGTTATAGCACTATCAGATAAACATCTGGTGTAGACACTTTTACCCAGTGGTGAGTAGTCCTGTAATATGAATTCAAAAGTTATTAAAAAATGATCTGATAAAATAGGATTCTGTGGAAAGACTATTAAGTCATTGATTTCCACACCATAAGCCAAAACAAGGTGGAGGGTGTGATTAAAACAGTGAGTAGGTTTATGTACACTCTGACTAAAACCAATCGAATCTAATAGAGAGATAAACGCGATACTGAGACTATTATTATCGCTGTCCACATGAATATTAAAATCACCTACAATTATTACTTTGTCGGATTTAAGGACTAAATTTGACAGAAACTCTGAGAATTCGGACAGAAATTCAGAGTAGGGACCGGGAGCACGGTACACTATAACAAATATAATTGACTGCACAGTTTTCCAGGTTGAATGTGAAAGACTAAGAACAAGACTTTCAAATGAATTATAATTTAGTTTAGGTTTAGGGTTTATTAATAGGCCTGAATCATAAATAGCTGCAACGCCTCCTCCTCGACCACTGCCTCGAGGAATATGAGTATTAATATGACTGGGAGGAGTGGATTCATTTAGGCTAACATATTCTTCGGGACGCAGCCAGGTTTCGGTCAGACAGAGAACATCAATATGGTTGTCTGATATCAGATCGTTTACTAATACAGCTTTAGATGACAGAGATCTGATGTTTAAAAGTCCACATTTTATTTTCTGATATTGTTGCATTGTCGCAGATTTTGCGTTGATTTGTATCAAGTTTTTCTTTGTAGCTCCTCTTCTGTTCATTTTTGATCTGTTTAATTTAAATGATCGTGGGGCAGACAGTGTTTGTATACTAAACTGAGCTGGAAAATGCTCCACAGGGAGCGCAGAGAGGTGTGTAAGACTGCCACTCTGCTTCCTGGGTACCTGCGATAAGGGCAGCGCAGAGAGGTGTATTAAACTGCGACTCTGCTTCCTGATCCCAACACTGGGTTGTCATGGTTTTAGACCGCTAACAACTGCGTCCAGGTTCTTAGATATGAGAGCGGCACCCTCCAAAGTAGGATGAATACCATCTCTCCTAATAAGACCAGGTTTTCCCCAGAAAGACTGCCAATTATCTACGAAGCCCACATTATTTACCGGGCACCATCCAGACAGCCAGCGACGGAATGATGACATGCGGCTATACATGTCATCGCAAGTCAAGTTGGGCAGGCTCGGGCTCACACTCACACACACACACTCACACTCACACACACTCACACACTGAGACACACACAGACACACACACACACACACACACACACACTCACACTCACACACACTCACACACACACACTCACAGAGACGTCTTTATTCACACACACACACAAACACACAGAGACACACACACACACAGACACACACTCACACACACACACACACACACACACACACACAGACACACACTCACACACACACACACACACACACACACAAACACACAGAGACACACACACACACAGACACACACTCACACACACACTCACACACACACACACACACACTCACAGAGACGTCTTTACTCACACACACACACACACACTCACAGAGACGTCCTTATTCACACACACACACACACACACACACACACACACACACTCACAGAGACGTCTTTTCTTTCTGAGCACAGAAACACTTTATTAACGTTTATCTGAAAATACTACACACACACACTCACACACACACAGACACACACACACACACAGACACTGACACACACACAGACACAGACACTGACACACACACACACACACACACTGACGCCGTGGCGTTCACCAAAGATGGCGTCAGCACTGAGACCTGGACAGGAAACGTCCGCCATGATGCTGCTGTGAATAAGAGATCCACGGTGACGTCCGTGTCAGTGTGTGTGTGTGTGTGTGTGTGTGAGTGTGTGTGTGTGTGTGAGTGTCAGCGTGTGTGTGTGTGTGTGTCAGCGTGTGTGTGTGTGTGTGTGTGTGTAGGTGTGTGTGTGTCAGCGTGTGTAGGTGTGTGTGTGTCAGCGTGTGTGTGTGTGTGTGTGTATGTGTGTCAGCGTGTGTAGGTGTGTGTGTGTCAGCGTGTGTGTGTGTGTGTGTATATGTGTGTCAGCGTGTGTAGGTGTGTGTGTGTCAGCGTGTGTTGTGTGTGTGTGTGTGTGTGTGTGTCAGCGTGTGTGTGTGTGTGTTGTGTGTGTGTGTGTGTGTGTGTCAGCGTGTGTAGGTGTGTGTTGTGTGTGTGTGTGTGTGTGTGTGTGTGTGTGTGTGTCAGCGTGTGTAGGTGTGTGTGTTGTGAATGCTCCACACGTCTCCGGTCAGAGCGTTGGCGGCGCCCTGCAGCGTCCAGGTGAAGAAGGCGAGCTGCCGTCTGAAGCGTTTCTCCTCGAAGCGCTCGGGGTCAGAGGTCAGCAGGGCCAGGTGCTCACTGAGCGCGCTCAGAGTGTGCTCGCCACGCCCGTGGATCACGTGACGGAACGGCGTCTCCACCACAGACACGTACTGAGACAGGAAGTAGTATTCCACCTGCAGGACGGACGCAACGCAGTGTGTACGTCAGTGTGTACGTCAGTGCGTGTGTGTGTGTGTGTGTGTGTACGTACGTCAGTGTGTACGTCAGTGTGTGTGTGTGTGTGTGTGTGTGTGTACGCCAGTGTGTACGTGTGTGTGTACGTCAGTGTGTGTGTGTGTGTGTACGTCAGTGTGTACGTCAGTGTGTACGTCAGTGTGTACGTCAGGGTGTACGTGTGTGTGTACGTGTGTACGTCAGTGTGTACGTGTGTGTGTACGTCAGTGTGTACGTCAGTGTGTACGTGTGTGTGTACGTGTGTACGTCAGTGTGTACGTCAGTGTGTACGTGTGTGTGTACGTCAGTGTGTACGTGTGTGCGTACGTCAGTGTGTACGTGTGTGTGTACGTGTGTGCGTACGTCAGTGTGTACGTGTGCGTACGTCAGTGTGTACGTGTGTGTGTGTGTGTGTGTGTGTGTGTGTGTGTGTGTGTGTGTGTGTGTACGTCAGTGTGTACGTGTGTGTGTACGTCAGTGTGTACGTCAGTGTGTACGTGTGCGTACGTCAGTGTGTACGTGTGTGTGTACGTGTGCGTACGTCAGTGTGTACGTGTGTGTGTACGTCAGTGTGTCGTCAGTGTGTACGTGTGTGTGTACGTGTGCGTACGTCAGTGTGTACGTCAGTGTGTACGTGTGTGTATGTGTGTGTACGTCAGTGTGTACGTCAGTGTGTACGTGTGCGTACGTGTGCGTGCGTCAGTGTGTACGTCAGTGTGTGTGTGTGTGTGTGTGTGTGTGTGTGTATGTGTGCGTGCGTCAGTGTGTACGTCAGTGTGTACGTGTGCGTGCGTCAGTGTGTACGTCAGTGTGTGTGTGTGTGTGTGTGTGTGTGTGTGTGTGTGTGTGTACGTGTGCGTGCGTCATTCGTACCCTCATGATGCGAGCGTTGTAGAGGCGTGCGGTGGCGGGGTCGTGCCGGTCGCTGTCGTCGATGGCCCTCTGCAGCGTGTCGGCGGCTCGGCTGAAGTCTCCTCTGGCGCTGAAAACCCACTGAGGAGACAAACCTCTGGCCTGAGGACAGAGGACACAACTTCACTTCTGGGTTTCCAAGACAAAGACACCTCCAGAGCGGCGGTGGCGGCGGCGGCGAGGCACCTGCAGCTCAGCTGAGTGTCTGTTGAGCTGAGCGCTGAACTGCAGCACCGTCTGGGCGTAGGAAGTGATGCGTAAGGGCAGGATGTGGTCGTGGGCCAATCGGAGCACCATCTCCCCCACCAGCTCCCCTAAGCAGCGCCCCGTCACCCCCAGGTGACCCCCCAGAACCTCCTGCAGGCGCGAGGCGCTGTCCAACGGCGTGTTGACAAATGGGTACGCTCGCTCCTGAATGCACACAACATGGACATGAACAGGCTTTACACTGGGCTCAGTGGACATTAACAGGCTTTACACTGGGCTCAGTGGGACATTAACAGGCTTTACACTGGGCTCAGTGGACATTAACAGGCTTTACACTGGGCTCAGTGGACATTAACAGACTTTACACTGGGCTCAGTGGACATTAACAGACTTTACACTGGGCTCAGTGGGACATTAACAGACTTTACACTGGGCTCAGTGGGACATTAACAGACTTTACACTGGGCTCAGTGGACATTAACAGGCTTTACACTGGGCTCAGTGGGACATTAACAGGCTTTACACTGGGCTCAGTGGGACATTAACAGACTTTACACTGGGCTCAGTGGACATTAACAGACTTTACACTGGGCTCAGTGGGACATTAACAGGCTTTACACTGGGCTCAGTGGGACATTAACAGACTTTACACTGGGCTCAGTGGACATTAACAGACTTTACACTGGGCTCAGTGGGACATTAACAGACTTTACACTGGGCTCAGTGGGACATTAACAGGCTTTACACTGGGCTCAGGGGACATTAACAGACTTTACACTGGGCTCAGTGGACATTAACAGGCTTTACACTGGGCTCAGTGGGACATTAACAGGCTTTACACTGGGCTCAGGGGACATTAACAGGCTTTACACTGGGCTCAGTGGACATTAACAGACTTTACACTGGGCTCAGTGGGACATTAACAGGCTTTACACTGGGCTCAGTGGACATTAACAGACTTTACACTGGGCTCAGTGGGACATTAACAGGCTTTACACTGGGCTCAGTGGACATTAACAGACTTTACACTGGGCTCAGTGGGACATTAACAGACTTTACACTGGGCTCAGTGGGACATTAACAGACTTTACACTGGGCTCAGTGGGACATAACAGACTTTACACTGGGCTCAGTGGACATTAACAGACTTTACACTGGGCTCAGTGGACATTAACAGACTTTACACTGGGCTCAGTGGACATTAACAGACTTTACACTGGGCTCAGTGGACATTAACAGACTTTACACTGGGCTCAGTGGACATTAACAGACTTTACACTGGGCTCAGTGGACATTAACAGACTTTACACTGGGCTCAGTGGACATTAACAGGCTTTACACTGGGCTCAGTGGGACATTAACAGACTTTACACTGGGCTCAGTGGACATTAACAGCTTTACACTGGGCTCAGTGGGACATTAACAGGCTTTACATTGGGCTCAGTGGACATTAACAGGCTTTACACTGGGCTCAGTGGACATTAACAGGCTTTACACTGGGCTCAGTGGACATTAACAGACTTTACACTGGGCTCAGTGGACATTAACAGCTTTACACTGGGCTCAGTGGGACATTAACAGCTTTACACGGGGCTCAGTGGGACATTAACAGCTTTACACTGGGCTCAGTGGGACATTAACAGACTTTACACTGGGCTCAGTGGACATTAACAGGCTTTACACTGGGCTCAGTGGATACTAACAGCTTTACACTGGGCTCAGTGGGACATTAACAGCTTTACACGGGGCTCAGTGGGACATTAACAGCTTTACACTGGGCTCAGTGGACATTAACAGGCTTTACACTGGGCTCAGTGGATACTAACAGCTTTACACTGGGCTCAGTGGGACATTAACAGACTTTACACTGGGCTCAGTGGGACATTAACAGCTTTACACGGGGCTCAGTGGGACATTAACAGCTTTACACTGGGCTCAGTGGGACATTAACAGACTTTACACTGGGCTCAGTGGACATTAACAGGCTTTACACTGGGCTCAGTGGATACTAACAGCTTTACACTGGGCTCAGTGGGACATTAACAGCTTTACACGGGGCTCAGTGGGACATTAACAGCTTTACACTGGGCTCATGGAGACGTGTACCTCGGAGAACCGGAGCTCCACCGCTGGAACTCCTGCAAACGCGGTGAAGCTGAACGCTCCACTGTTCAGGGGGAGGGGCTTCAGGCTGAGGGGGAAACATTGGATCAGTGCACGTCCTCCTTCCTGAGACGACGTCACCGCGTTTTACAACATGATGGAGTTACTCGTGTGTCTCACATCCTCCAGCTGCCGCCCTCGCTCTCAGCCCGGCTGTAGATGGTCTGACCGGCATGCTTCGGATGCTCCACCTAAACACCAGGAACACCAGGGACACCAGGGTCACCAGGGTCACCAGGGACACCAGGGACACCAGGGACACCAGAGACACCAGGGACACCAGGGACACCAGAGACACCAGGGACACCAGGACCACCAGAGACACCAGGGACACCAGGGACACCAGGGACACCAGGGACACCAGAGACACCAGGGACACCAGAGTCACCAGGGTCACCAGGGACACCAGGGACACCAGGGTCACCAGAGACACCAGAGACACCAGGGACACCAGAGTCACCAGGGTCACCAGGGACACCAGGAACACCAGGGACACCAGAGACACCAGGGACACCAGAGTCACCAGGGTCACCAGGGACACCAGGAACACCAGGGACACCAGGGACACCAGGGACACCAGAGACACCAGGGACACCAGGGACACCAGGGACACCAGGGACACCAGGGACACCAGGGTCACCAGGGACACCAGGGTCACCAGGGACACCAGGGACACACAAACATCAGGGACACCAGGGACACCAGGACCACCAGAGACACCAGGGACACCAGAGACACCAGGGACACCAGAGACACCAGGGACACCAGAGACACCAGGAACACCAGGGACACCAGGGACACCAGAGACACCAGAGACACCAGGGACACCAGGGACACCAGAGACACCAGGAACACCAGGGACACCAGGGACACCAGGGTCACCAGGAACACCAGAGACACCAGAGACACCAGGGACACCAGGGACACCAGGGACACCAGGGACACCAGAGACACCAGGGACACCAGGGACACCAGGGACACCAGGGACACCAGGGTCACCAGGGACACCAGGGACACCAGGGACACCAGAGACACCAGGGACACCAGGGACACCAGGGACACCAGGGACACACAAACATCAGGGACACCAGGGACACACAAACACCAGGGACACACAAACATCAGGGACACCAGGGACACACAAACACCAGGGACACACAAACACCAGGAACACACAAACATCAGGAACACACAAACATCAGGAACACACAAACATCAGGGACACACAAACATCAGGGACACACAAACATGAGGAACACACAAACATCAGGGACACACAAACATCAGGGACACACAAACATCAGGGACACACAAACATGAGGAACACACAAACATCAGGGACACACAAACATCAGGGACACACAAACATCAGGGACACACAAACATCAGAGACACACAAACATCAGGGACACACAAACATCAGGGACACACAAACATCAGGGACACACAAACATCAGGAACACACAAACATCAGGGACACACAAACATCAGAGACACACAAACATCAGGGACACACAAACATCAGGGACACACAAACATCAGGGACACACAAACATCAGAGACACACAAACATCAGGGACACACAAACATCAGGGACACACAAACATCAGGAACACACAAACATCTGAGACACACAAACATCAGGGACACACAAACATCAGAGACACACAAACATCAGGGACACACAAACATCAGGGACACACAAACATCAGAGACACACAAACATCAGGGACACACAAACATCAGGGACACACAAACATCAGGGACACACAAACATCAGGGACACACAAACATCAGAGACACACAAACATCAGGGACACACAAACATCAGGGACACACAAACATCAGGGACACACAAACATCAGGGACACACAAACATCAGGGACACACAAACATCAGGGACACACAAACATCAGGGACACACAAACATCAGGGACACACAAACATCAGGGACACACAAACATGAGGAACCTCAGGGACACCAGTGTTCACCTGTCTGATGGCAGCGTCCAGCAGATCCACGAGCAGAGGACTGGTGTAGGCCGACAGCACGTCATCACCTGCAGACAGACGGGCAGCTGTTCAAACATGGCTGACACGGTAAAGGAGGCCTGTGATTGGCTGGGAGCTGTGTGTTACCCATGATCGCCTGGTCCAGACTGAAGTAGGCCACGGCCTTCAGGTGCAGCATGGACAGGTAGCCCTGCCAACAGAGGGACAGAGGTTCAGCTCAGAGAGTCCACGTCCTCGTTATTCTAGGACTCCTTCTTCCTCTGTGGTGTGATGACTGTTTCCTGCGCTCTGATTGGACGAACCTCCAGCCATTCAGTAGCTCCAACGTGCCCAAAATCTCCAGCGTCCCAGCTGACGAAGAGCAGGCTGCGTCTGGGGCTGAAACCTGCAAACACAGGAACAGGCTGAGCCCACGGCGCTGCTGCCCCGCCCCGGCAAAACAACAACTAACCCTGACCCTCTCAGCGCCTCCTCAGCTCGCTCTGGCAGGTCCACCATTTTCACACTTCAACACTTCGACCTGAGCAAACGTCCAGGCCCGACGCCTCTGAACGTGTTCACAGAGCTGGACTCTACTGCTCATGTGTGGAACCACAGACTACAGACGCAGCGTCTCCGTCAGCTCCCGTCTCTAACTCGATCCACTCGTCCTCACCTACAGGAGTCTCCATCTGTCAGACTCCGCCCCATTTCCTCTGACCAAAAAAGGGCAAGTATGTGACGTTTGGGGGAGGGGCGTACGTCCATCTGGCTGACGTTTACCTCCGAGGAGAAGTGAGGGCCAGAGGCTAGCTGTCACTCAAGAGGCCACGCCCCTAATTATTCATAAACTTTAACCTCCAATCAAATAAAAACTAGCCCCTCCCCCTCAGTGTTGCCATGGAGACCTGGTCTGAACACACAGACCAGAATGTTCTCTGGTCCTTAAACAGGTTTAATGATGCTGTGTAAACGTGTTTAACATGAAACCTGCCCCTAGTGGACGCTCAGAGACCTGACGCTGACCCAGCTTCCTGATTGGATCCCACAGGGAGCTGTGGGCGGGGCTTGTCTGGAACGCATCCTCCGGGCAGACTCCAGATTATACGCTGCTGTAAACAGAACCACCGTCCCTGGAGTATGAGCGGACCACAGAACACCTGGCTCCTGGTGGGTCTTACCGTTCTGCACCATGGCAGAGAACGTCCGGGCCAGCTCCAGGAGGATCGCTGTTCCCACTCCAGACTTCACCGCACCTGGACCCAACGAGTCCCTCTGAGCTCCCAGGATGATGTACTGGTCTGAAAGAGAGGGGAGGGGTTTATCCTCAGGGACACTCTTCATCAGGACCTACAGTCAGAGAACCTTACAGACGCTCTTCATCAGGACCTACAGTCAGAGAACCTTACAGACACTCTTCATCAGGACCTACAGTCAGAGAACCTTACAGACGCTCTTCATCAGGACCTACAGTCAGAGAACCTTACAGACGCTCTTCATCAGGACCTACAGTCAGAGAACCTTACAGACGCTCTTCATCAGGACCTACAGTCAGAGAACCTTACAGACGCTCTTCATCAGGACCTACAGTCAGAGAACCTTACAGACACTCTTCATCAGGACCTACAGTCAGAGAACCTTACAGACGCTCTTCATCAGGACCTACAGTCAGAGAACCTTACAGACGCTCTTCATCAGGACCTACAGTCAGAGAACCTTACAGACGCTCTTCATCAGGACCTACAGTCAGAGAACCTTACAGACGCTCTTCATCAGGACCTACAGTCAGAGAACCTTACAGACGCTCTTCATCAGGACCTACAGTCAGAGAGCCTTACAGACACTCTTCATCAGGACCTACAGTCAGAGAACCTTACAGACGCTCTTCATCAGGACCTACAGTCAGAGAACCTTACAGACGCTCTTCATCAGGACCTACAGTCAGAGAACCTTACAGACACTCTTCATCAGGACCTACAGTCAGAGAACCTTACAGACACTCTTCATCAGGACCTACAGTCAGAGAACCTTACAGACGCTCTTCATCAGGACCTACAGTCAGAGAACCTTACAGAGACGCTCTTCATCAGGACCTACAGTCAGAGAACCTTACAGACACTCTTCATCAGGACCTACAGTCAGAGAACCTTACAGACGCTCTTCATCAGGACCTACAGTCAGAGAACCTTACAGACGCTCTTCATCAGGACCTACAGTCAGAGAACCTTACAGACGCTCTTCATCAGGACCTACAGTCAGAGAACCTTACAGAGACGCTCTTCATCAGGACCTACAGTCAGAGAACCTTACAGACGCTCTTCATCAGGACCTACAGTCAGAGAACCTTACAGACGCTCTTCATCAGGACCTACAGTCAGAGAACCTTACAGACGCTCTTCATCAGGACCTACAGTCAGAGAACCTTACAGACGCTCTTCATCAGGACCTACAGTCAGAGAACCTTACAGAGACACTCTTCATCAGGACCTACAGTCAGAGAACCTTACAGACGCTCTTCATCAGGACCTACAGTCAGAGAACCTTACAGACGCTCTTCATCAGGACCTACAGTCAGAGAACCTTACAGACGCTCTTCATCAGGACCTACAGTCAGAGAACCTTACAGACGCTCTTCATCAGGACCTACAGTCAGA
The DNA here is from genome assembly GCF_963691815.1 of Echiichthys vipera. NCBI lineage: Eukaryota > Metazoa > Chordata > Actinopteri > Perciformes > Trachinidae > Echiichthys > Echiichthys vipera. Next base: position 273,998 of record NC_139847.1, on the reverse strand, counting down.
GAACCTTACAGACACTCTTCATCAGGACCTACAGTCAGAGAACCTTACAGACGCTCTTCATCAGGACCTACAGTCAGAGAACCTTACAGACACTCTTCATCAGGACCTACAGTCAGAGAACCTTACAGACACTCTTCATCAGGACCTACAGTCAGAGACCCTTACAGACGCTCTTCATCAGGACCTACAGTCAGAGAACCTTACAGATGCTCTTCATCAGGACCTACAGTCAGAGAACCTTACAGACACTCTTCATCAGGACCTACAGTCAGAGAACCTTACAGACGCTCTTCATCAGGACCTACAGTCAGAGAACCTTACAGACGCTCTTCATCAGGACCTACAGTCAGAGAACCTTACAGACGCTCTTCATCAGGACCTACAGTCAGAGAACCTCACAGACACTCTTCATCAGGACCTACAGTCAGAGAACCTTACAGACGCTCTTCATCAGGACCTACAGTCAGAGAACCTTACAGACGCTCTTCATCAGGACCTACAGTCAGAGAACCTTACAGACGCTCTTCATCAGGACCTACAGTCAGAGAACCTTACAGACGCTCTTCATCAGGACCTACAGTCAGAGAACCTTACAGACGCTCTTCATCAGGACCTACAGTGGGGGGGGGGGGGGGGGGGGCAGTCTTAGTACCTGGATCGACTCGGCCCTCCAGAGAGGAGAAGATGTTGTTGAGCAGAACCGGCGTCATGACGTTATGAACCGACATCTTGACTCTGCGTCCGGAGCTGAAGTCTGGACCGAGCGTGCAGCGAACGTACGGCAGCCGCCCCCGCCACGACACAGGACAGGACGGACCCGACAGCTGGCTGAGACGCAGAGACACCTGGTGAGGTCACGATGACACCTAAGGGGGGCTACCTGAGGGGGCGGGGCTCATATGAGGGGGCGGGGCTCACCTGAGCAGCTTGGCGGCCACGGCGGCGCTGATCGGCAGGGCCGGGATGAGCGGCAGGCCGGAGGACTGGATCGGCGGAAACTGAGTGTGATTGAAGGAGGGGAAGCCGGGGGTGAAGGGGTCACCTGACCCCAGGTGGACCTGTGATTGGACGACACAGAGAAAGATGCTCATTGGTCGAGGGCAACAACACATGGAACAGGTGTTTCTGTGTATGTGTGTGTGTGTGTGTGTGTGTGCGTTACATGTTCAGACACGGCGGTGTGTGTGCTCAGTCCGAGGCGTCGGGGGTCCTGCGGCAGGTCGGCGGGGTCAGGGTAGATCAGAGCGCCACCTGCCCCGCTCCTCTCAGCCAACCACACCTTCTCTGCAAAACTGACCCCGCCCCCGACACGCATCACCACCACACAGCCGTCAACAGACACGCCCGCGCTCTTCAGCCAATGAAAGTCCTCCGGTCGGCCGTAGTTAGCGTAGACCACGCCCCCCTGCAGAGAGAGGGACAGGTAAAGACACCTGGGTCCGTGGTTACCATGGTCACCAACCCGTCTCCCCCGCTCACCGTGGCACTTCCTGTGGCG
>NC_139847.1:200000-270000 GCF_963691815.1 Echiichthys vipera | reverse complement strand
GGAGGTCAGGGCCATGTTTGAACAGGCTAACTTTATTAACAAGTGAGTACACACACACACACACACACACTCACACACACACAGACACACACACACACACACACACACACACACAGGCACACTCTCACACACTCACACACACACACACTCACACACAGATAATAGGGATGATTATAGATTATGATCATAGAAGAGTGTAGATTAAGACTTTAGAAGAGTGTAGATTAAGACTTTAGAAGAGTGACCCGTGCAGAGTGGACACACTAAAGTGAGGAACGATCACTGACCTGTTTATTCGTCCGCTCGTCTTCGTCTCTTCTGTCTCTGACTCATCTGTTCTTGTTCAGGCTCCGCCTCCTGCAGCGTCAGCACGCCACGCTACCAGCTGTGTTCACCAATACACCAGGAATAATAACTCCTGCAGCGTCAGCACGCCACGCTGCCAGCTGTGTTCACCAATACACCAGGAATAATAACTCCTGCAGCGTCAGCACGCCACGCTACCAGCTGTGTTCACCAATACACCAGGAATAATAACTCCTGCAGCGTCAGCACGCCACGCTACCAGCTGTGTTCACCAATACACCAGGAATAATAACTCCTGCAGCGTCAGCACGCCACGCTACCAGCTGTGTTCACCAATACACCAGGAATAATAACTCCTGCAGCGTCAGCACGCCACGCTGCCAGCTGTGTTCACCAATACACCAGGAATAATAACTCCTGCAGCGTCAGCACGCCACGCTACCAGCTGTGTTCATCAATACACCAGGAATAATAACTCCTGCAGCGTCAGCACGCCACGCTACCAGCTGTGTTCACCAATACACCAGGAATAATAACTCCTGCAGCGTCAGCACGCCACGCTACCAGCTGTGTTCATCAATACACCAGGAATAATAACTCCTGCAGCGTCAGCACGCCACGCTACCAGCTGTGTTCATCAATACACCAGGAATAATAACTCCTGCAGCGTCAGCACGCCACGCTACCAGCTGTGTTCATCAATACACCAGGAATAATAACTCCTGCAGCGTCAGCACGCCACGCTACCAGCTGTGTTCATCAATACACCAGGAATAATTACAACAATAACTTGCAGATGATTTAATTATTATCGGTTTTTATATGTATTATTTTATTTCTGTGATATAACTTTATGTTTTCACTCTCAGGATAAATCTTTATTTATTTATTATTTTTATATGTATTATTTTATTTCACAGATGTAACTTTATGTTTTCACTCTCAGGATAAATCTTTATTTATTTATTATTGTATTTATTATTTTTATATGTATGATTTTATTTCACAGATGTAACTTTATGTTTTCACTCTCAGGATAAATCTTTATTTATTTATTATTTTATTTATTATTTTTATATGTATGATTTTATTTCACAGATGTAACTTTATGTTTTCAATCTCAGGATAAATCTTTATTTTATTTATTTATTAATTTTATTTAAAATTCTCACTCTGACGTCAGAGTGCCTATCTCGCCCTCTCTTTAATCCTATTGGTTGGCCTGCACCTCTCGTCCAATCAGCTGTCGTAGTGAGGGCAGAGGGGCGGGATGAAGAGGTGAAAAGCCGCGGGGTGAAGCGGCACTTTTTCTCCGGTAACTGCCGCGTCACCGGGCCGGAGGCGACCGTCACCGGGCCGGAGGTGACCCTCACGGGACCGGACACAAGTTCATGTGTGTAATATTTAACGTGGTACAGATATGTGAGTATTAGTGTGTGTTTGTAGTTTCGGTACCGCAGCCTCACAGTTTTAGAAGTTACGGTGCTAACCGCCGTTAGCCCCATTAGCCAGTTAGAGCCGTTAGCCCGTTAGCGCCGTTAGCCCGTTAGCGCCGTTAGCCCGTTAGAGCCGTTAGCCAGTTAGCCCCATTAGCCAGTTAGAGCCGTTAGCCCGTTAGCGCCGTTAGCCCGTTAGCGCCGTTAGAGCCGTTAGCAACGGAAACAGTGTATGTCAATGTCGAGTGTTAGCTTGTAGGCTAACAGCAGCTAATAACGGCAGTTTATTTTTTCTCCGTTAAAATGTATTTTTTAATCCGTTAAAGTGACGTCATACAGAGAAGACCGGGACTCCTCCCGCCACTGCAGCTTCAGCCGTTACCATGGAGACCTGCCGCTCAGACGCCATTTTGTGTGAGCCGAGCCACAGAGGTCGCTTCAGCTTCCCGCCAACACTCAGAGCCAATCAGGTGAGAGCAGAGATTTGAATGACTTCATGAGTTTAATTTAAGAAATTAATACAAATTACAAACATGAAAATATGAAAATAATTCATTAGAACTGTCTGTGCTTAAAATCACAGTATATATAATAAATATCTAATATCTCATATCATATCTAATCTAAATGAACACAGGGGGGTGTAACATCTCCCTTCTATCCTTTCATATGAACACAGGCAGCAGTTTATTAGAGTTATTTAAAGATTATAAAGACTGGCTGAATGAAATATAATAAAATAATAACAGAATATTGTGAGATAAAGGGAATGGCGCTCAGACGTCTGTGGTGATGATGAAAAGCCTTTGTGTTTGTGTGGACGGCCTCTTCTGCTGGTGTCAATGAATAAATAAGAGAACAAATAAAACAAATTAAAAAGCAGCACTCCGGATCCTCACGTGATAAAAACAGGTCCATGTTAAAAATACAGGAACAACATATAAAGATACCATTCACCATGAAACCATGAAACATAATAACTAAATATAATAAAGGAGAGAATGAATTAAGTAAATTAAAAAGCAGCGCTCCGGATCCTCACGTGATAAAAACACGTCAGAGTTACGGACAAAGGTAAAATACCGACTGTGGAAAAAATAACGGTTACTACAAAGCGGGAACACGACGCGGCGAACTTGACGAGGCGAACACGTACGCGGCGTGGGCAGGTCCCGGGACACACTTACACGGCGAAGACGGACGCGGCGAACACTTACACGGCGGACACGTACGCGGAGCAGGCGCTCCCGTCGAATGGTGGCCCAGCGCGGTACTGCAGCACTCGTCTGTTTTCGTAAGTAAAAGGTAAGTAACGTCACATTATTTTAAGCCTTATCTCTCAGTAACCAAAGTTAGCATGCAGCTAATATCACAGTTAACATCGATGCACGCTAGCGCTAATGTTACCTGATACTAGCTCCGTATGTAGCGTCATCACTTATGTGCTAATAGCTGCTGGTTGTCGGTAATTCTTGCTTAGTTTTGCTATTTTTCTGTGTTGATGCGCTGTTGTAAGTTTCATTTGAATGTTTTGCTAATTAAAATGCGCCTGTATGGCTGAAGCTGTCACATCTATATGATGCGTTCAAGTGCTTAAACAGATGTGCGTGACTTCTCACGTCTTAAACAAACACGTCCAGTTCAGTAGCAGATGCATGTTGCAGTGTTTGTGCCGTTGATATGCAACATAAACGATCCTCATATTCATTGCAGATGCATTTTGCAGATGTGCTCACATGTGAGTGTGAAAACGTTAATGAATGCAGGTTTTTCTATAATCTAGAGTCTGAACGCACAGCAGTGAACAGGTTTTTCAAGACGATTTCACCAGGCGAGGGGCAAGACCCCCCTGAGTATGAGACCCCCCCCCCCGAGTATGAGACCGACCCGAGTCTGAGACCGACCTGAGTCTGAGACCCCCCCGAGTCGGAGACCCCCCCCCCGAGTCTGAGACCCGCCCCCCGAGTCTGAGACTCCCCCGAGTCTGAGACCGACCCGAGTCTGAGAGCCCCCCCCCCCCGAGTATGAGACCCCCCTGAGTCTGAGACCGAACATCTGGCGTCTTTCTTCTCAGAGCAGAAATCGTCCTCTTCAGGAACCCAACAAACAAACCAAAGGATCCGTCACTTTCAAAATAACAAAAACAAAACCCGACCCTGCTGCGTCTGAAACAGCAGCTCCGTAAACCTGAGGCAGCCTGGACGTTTATCACCGTGATCTTTAAACGACTTTTATCTGAGTCTGAGTCCGAGTCTGAGTCCGGGTCTGTGCACTTACCTCAGTTTGGTCTCTAACTCACCACTAGAGGGCGCCAGACTCCAACAATAAAACCTGCTAAATATGATTATAATGATATAAATGAACATAAAGAACTACAGAAGTCATCAGTGATGATTATAATGATATAAATGAACATGTATTTCCTCCACATTAGATGAATAAATCACAGTTTTATTGTTGTTTATTGTTGTTTATTGTGATTAGAAACTGCAGTAAACATATTTAACCCTAACAATCACAGCCTGAGCCCCAAAATCATTCAGATACCTGGATACATTTGTTATTGCATGGTGAATATAAGCGGCTGTAATTTACTGATTCCACACAGTAAAGCATCAGATCCAGAGTCCAGACCTGATCCAGGACCGTCAGGGTGAACACCTCGCCCCTGGATCAGGGCCTGGATCAGGGCCTGGATCAGAGTCCAGTGTGCTGAGCTGAAACACTTGAAGCAGGTCGAAGCAGCAGCTGCTTTTTCTTCTGTCAAACAGCTGCAGGATCAGGTCCAGGACCAGGTCCAGGATCAGTGATTAGGAACCAGAATCCGCCCTGGATTAATGAAAAGAGACGAGGACGGGGTCAACAACAAATACAGGTCCTTAAAACTGGACTACAGATGTGGGCACCCTGTCATTCAGGACCATGTGGTTTTAGAGAGTCCAGACCGGTCTGGGTCCGGGTTCGAGGACCCTGATGATCCTGGTCTGAGACTCTTCTGACACTTGATTCAAACTACTGTAAAACTGGTTTTACAGTAGGAACTGGAAACTGATCCAAACTGATCTGAAATGAGGTCTGAAACCAGTCTGATGACAAACTGAAGTGGTCTGAGATACTGGTCTCAAGACTGGTCTGTGTGCAAAACGACCTATTCTTCTGAACTGGTCCTAACTGGTCTGGACTGATCCTAACTGGCCTGCATTGGTCTGAACTGGCCTGCATTGGTCTGAACTGGTCCTAACTGGTCTGGACTGATCCATACTCGTCCTAACTGGTCCTAACTGGTCCTGACTGGCCTGACTTGGTCCTGACTGGCCTGACTTGGTCCTGACTGGTCTGACTTGGTCCTAACTGGTCTGACTTGGTCCTAACTGGCCTGACTTGGTCCTGACTGGCCTGACTTGGTCCTGACTGGCCTGACTTGGTCCTGACTGGCCTGACTTGGTCCTGACTGGTCTGACTTGGTCCTAGCTGGTCTGACTTGGTCCTGACTGGCCTGACTTGGTCCTGACTGGCCTGACTTGGTCCTGACTGGCCTGACTTGGTCCTGACTGGTCTGACTTGGTCCTAGCTGGTCTGACTTGGTCCTGACTGGCCTGACTTGGTCCTAACTGGTCTGGACTGGTTGTGGATCAGGTGGCTCTCTGACCTCTGGACTTCCTCTTGTAGTAGATGAATCCAGCCAGAGACAAGACCAGACCCAGGATCAGTCCTGAGGCTCCGATGGCGATCTTGTTCCTTTCAGACTCAGGCAGGGACGGGTCTGAAGACAGACGGGTGAGAGACAGACGGGTGAGAGACAGACGGGTGAGAGACAGACGGGTGAGAGACAGACGGGTGAGAGACAGACGGGTGAGAGACAGACGGGTGAGACAGACAGACGGGTGAGACACAGACAGACGGGTGAGACACAGACAGACGGGTGAGAGACAGACAGACGGGTGAGAGACAGACAGACGGGTGAGAGACACAGAGGGGTGAGAGACACAGAGGGGTGAGAGACACAGAGGGGTGAGAGACACAGACGGGTGAGAGACAGACAGACGGGTGAGAGACAGACAGACGGGTGAGAGACAGACAGACGGGTGAGAGACAGACAGACGGGTGAGAGACACAGAGGGGTGAGAGACACAGACGGGTGAGAGACACAGACGGGTGAGAGACAGACGTGTGAGAGACAGACAGGTGAGACACAGACAGGTGAGAGAGACAGACGGGTGAGACACAGACAGGTGAGAGAGACGGACGGGTGAGACACAGACAGGTGAGAGAGACAGACGGGTGAGAGAGAGACAGACGGGTGAGAGAGACAGACGGGTATTTACCCCAGTCAGCAACCAGAGGCTTGCTCAGGCTGGCGTGCTCCACCACACAGGAGATCTTCTCTCCAGACCTGCTGACACAAACACCACATCAGGGACTCACACTGGACCAGGACTCACACTGGACCAGAGTGGACCAGGACCAGAGTGGACCAGGACTCACACTGGACCAGGACCAGACTGGACCAGGACTCACACTGGACCAGAGTGGACCAGGACCAGAGTGGACCAGGACTCAGACTGGACCAGCACCAGACTGGACCAGCACCAGACTGGACCAGGACTCACACTGGACCAGACTGGACCAGGACTCACACTGGACCAGACTGGACCAGGACCAGAGTGGACCAGGACTCAGACTGGACCAGGACTCAGACTGGACCAGGACTCACACTGGACCAGGACTCACACTGGACCAGCACTCACACTGGGCCCGGACCAGAGTGGACCAGGACCAGACTGGACCAGGACTCACACTGGACCAGGACTCACACTGGACCAGCACCAGACTGGACCAGGACGTGGCGGTGGACTCACCTAGGCGTGTACTCCAGGTGAGAGTGGATCTGGTAATACCAGTCACCGTCTGCCAGCTCATCGGTGGAAGTGACATCAGAGGTGACTTCCTGTCCGTCGCGGCGCCAGCTCACTGTGATGACTTTGGGGAAGAAGTCGTAGACGCTGCAGACCAACATGGAGGGATGTTTCCCCGCAGGAGGCACGGAGGAGCTCAGTCTGACGTACGGCTCAGCTGGAACACAGGAGGACAGGGGGCTCAGTCTGATCCAGGTCTCATCCAGGTCTGATCAGGGTCTCTCAGTCCTGATCCAGGTCTGTCTCAGGTCTGATCCAGGTCTGTCTCAGTCTGATCCAGGTCTGTCTCAGGTCTGATCCAGGTCTGTCTCAGTCCTGATCCAGGTCTGTCTCAGTCTGATCCAGGTCTGCAGGTCTGTCTCAGTCCTGATCCAGGTCTGCAGGTCTGTCTCAGTCCTGAACCAGGTCTGTCTCAGTCCTGATCCAGGTCTGTCTCAGTCTGATCCAGGTCTGCAGGTCTGTCTCAGTCCTGATCCAGGTCTGCAGGTCTGTCTCAGTCTGATCCAGGTCTCATCCAGGTCTGTCTCAGTCTGATCCAGGTCTGTCTCAGGTCTGATCCAGGTCTGATCCAGGTCTCTCAGTCCTGATCCAGGTCTGTCTCAGGTCTCTCAGTCCTGATCCAGGTCTGATCCAGGTCTCTCAGTCCTGATCCAGGTCTGTCTCAGTCTGATCCAGGTCTGTCTCAGTCCTGATCCAGGTCTGTCTCAGTCTGATCCAGGTCTGTCTCAGTCCTGATCCAGGTCTGCAGGTCTGTCTCAGTCCTGATCCAGGTCTGATCCAGGTCTCTCAGTCCTGATCCAGGTCTGTCTCAGTCTGATCCAGGTCTGTCTCAGTCCTGATCCAGGTCTGTCTCAGTCTGATCCAGGTCTGTCTCAGTCCTGATCCAGGTCTGCAGGTCTGTCTCAGTCCTGATCCAGGTCTGCAGGTCTGTCTCAGTCCTGATCCAGGTCTGATCCAGGTCTGATCCAGGTCTCTCAGTCCTGATCCAGGTCTGTCTCAGGTCTCTCAGTCCTGATCCAGGTCTGATCCAGGTCTCTCAGTCCTGATCCAGGTCTGCAGGTCTGTCTCAGTCTGATCCAGGTCTGCAGGTCTGTCCCAGGTCTGATCCAGGTCTCTCAGTCCTGATCCAGGTCATTCTCAGGTCTCTCAGTCCTGATCCAGGTCTGATCCAGGTCTCTCAGTCCTGATCCAGGTCTGCAGGACTGTCTCAGTCCTGATCCAGGTCTGTCTCAGGTCTCTCAGTCCTGATCCAGGTCTGATCCAGGTCTGTCTCAGTCCTGATCCAGGTCTGCAGGTCTGTCTCAGTCCTGATCCAGGTCTGTCTCCGGTCTGATCCAGGTCTGCAGGTCTGTCTCAGTCCTGATCCAGGTCTGTCTCCAGTCTGATCCAGGTCTGCAGGTCTGTCTCAGTCCTGATCCAGGTCTGATCCAGGTCTCTCAGTCCTGATCCAGGTCTGCAGGTCTGTCTCAGTCCTGATCCAGGTCTGCAGGTCTGTCTCAGTCCTGATCCAGGTCTGTCTCAGTCTGATCCAGGTCTGCAGGTCTGTCTCAGTCCTGATCCAGGTCTGTCTCAGTCTGATCCAGGTCTGCAGGTCTGTCTCAGTCTGATCCAGGTCTGCAGGTCTGTCTCAGTCCTGATCCAGGTCTGCAGGTCTGTCTCAGGTCTGATCCAGGTCTCTCAGTCCTGATCCAGGTCTGTCTCAGTCCTGATCCAGGTCTGCAGGTCTGTCTCAGTCCTGATCCAGGTCTGTCTCAGGTCTGATCCAGGTTTGTCTCCAGTCTGATCCAGGTCTGCAGGTCTGTCTCAGGTCTGATCCAGGTCTGATCCAGGTCTCTCAGTCCTGATCCAGGTCTGTCTCAGGTCTCTCAGTCCTGATCCAGGTCTGATCCAGGTCTCTCAGTCCTGATCCAGGTCTGCAGGTCTGTCTCAGTCCTGATCCAGGTCTGTCTCCAGTCTGATCCAGGTCTGCAGGTCTGTCTCAGTCCTGATCCAGGTCTGATCCAGGTCTCTCAGTCCTGATCCAGGTCTGCAGGTCTGTCTCAGTCCTGATCGAGGTCTGTCTCAGTCCTGATCCAGGTCTGCAGGTCTGTCTCAGTCCTGATCCAGGTTTGTCTCCAGTCTGATCCAGGTCTGCAGGTCTGTCTCCAGTCTGATCCAGGTCTGCAGGTCTGTCCCGTCTGACCCGGTTCTAAAGGTCTGACCCGGTTATATACATTAATGACAGGACGATGTGATGATGAATACATTAATGACAGGATGATGTGATGAATACATTAATGACAGGATGATGTGATGATGAATACATTAATGACAGGATGATGTGATGAATACATTAATGACAGGATGATGTGATGATGAATACATCAATGACAGGATGATGTGATGAATACATTAATGACAGGATGATGTGATGATGAATACATTAATGACAGGATTATATGATGAATACATTAATGACAGGATGATGTGATGAATACATTAATGACAGGATGATGTGATGAATACATTAATGACAGGATGATGTGATGATGAATACATCAATGACAGGATGATGTGATGAATACATTAATGACAGGATGATGTGATGATGAATACATTAATGACAGGATGATGTGATGAATACATTAATGACAGGATGATGTGAGGAATACATTAATGACAGGATGATGTGATGAATACATTAATGACAGGATGATGTGATGAATACATTAATGACAGGATGATGTGATGATGAATACATTAATGACGGGATGATGTGATGAATACCTTAATGACGGGATGATGTGATGAATACATTAATGACGGGATGATGTGATGAATACATTAATGACAGGATGATGTGATGAATACATCAATGACAGGATGATGTGATGAATACATTAATGACAGGATGATGTGATGAATACATTAATGACAGGATGATGTGATGATGAATACGTTAATGACAGGATGATGTGGTCTCAGTCCTGATCCAGGTCTGCAGGTCTGTCTCAGTCCTGATCCAGGTCTGCAGGTCTGTCTCAGGTCTGATCCAGGTCTGTCTCAGGTCTGATCCAGGTTTGTCTCCAGTCTGATCCAGGTCTGCAGGTCTGTCTCAGGTCTGATCCAGGTCTGTCTCAGGTCTGATCCAGGTCTGATCCAGGTCTCTCAGTCCTGATCCAGGTCTGTCTCAGTCCTGATCCAGGTCTGCAGGTCTGTCTCAGTCCTGATCCAGGTCTGTCTCAGGTCTGATCCAGGTTTGTCTCCAGTCTGATCCAGGTCTGCAGGTCTGTCTCAGGTCTGATCCAGGTCTGCAGGTCTGTCTCAGTCCTGAACCAGGTCTGTCTCAGTCCTGATCCAGGTCTGATCCAGGTCTCTCAGTCCTGATCCAGGTCTGTCTCAGGTCTCTCAGTCCTGATCCAGGTCTGATCCAGGTCTCTCAGTCCTGATCCAGGTCTGCAGGTCTGTCTCAGTCCTGATCCAGGTCTGTCTCCAGTCTGATCCAGGTCTGCAGGTCTGTCTCAGTCCTGATCCAGGTCTGATCCAGGTCTGATCCAGGTCTCTCAGTCCTGATCCAGGTCTGTCTCAGGTCTCTCAGTCCTGATCCAGGTCTGATCCAGGTCTCTCAGTCCTGATCCAGGTCTGCAGGTCTGTCTCAGTCCTGATCCAGGTCTGTCTCAGTCTGATCCAGGTCTGCAGGTCTGTCTCAGTCTGATCCAGGTTTGCAGGTCTGTCTCAGTCCTGATCCAGGTCTGTCTCCGGTCTGATCCAGGTCTGCAGGTCTGTCTCAGTCCTGATCCAGGTCTGCAGGTCTGTCTCAGTCCTGATCCAGGTCTGTCTCAGTCCTGATCCAGGTCTGCAGGTCTGTCTCAGGTCTGATCCAGGTTTGTCTCCAGTCTGATCCAGGTCTGCAGGTCTGTCTCCAGTCTGATCCAGGTCTGCAGGTCTGTCCCGTCTGACCCGGTTCTAAAGGTCTGACCCGGTTATATACATTAATGACAGGATGATGTGATGATGAAAACATTAATGACAGGATGATGTGATGAATACATTAATGACAGGATGATGTGATGATGAATACATCAATGACAGGATGATGTGATGAATACATTAATGACAGGATGATGTGATGATGAATACGTTAATGACAGGATGATGTGATGAATACATTAATGACAGGATGATGTGATGAATACATTAATGACAGGATGATGTGATGATGAATACATTAATGACAGGATGATGTGATGAATACATTAATGACAGGATGATGTGATGATGAATACGTTAATGACAGGATGATGTGGTGATGAATACATTAATGACAGGATGATGTGATGAATACATTAATGTCAGGATGATGTGATGAATACATTAATGACAGGATGATCTGATGAATACATTAATGACAGGATGATGTGATGAACACATTAATGACAGGATGATCTGATGATGAATACATTAATGACAGGATGATCTGATGAATACATTAATGACAGGATGATCTGATGAATACATTAATGACAGGATGATGTGATGAATACATTAATGACAGGGTGATCTGATGAATACATTAATGACAGGATGATCTGATGAATACATTAATGACAGGACGATGTGATGAATACATTAATGACAGGATGATCTGATGAATACATTAATGACAGGATGATCTGATGATGAATACATTAATGACAGGATGATGTGATGAATACATTAATGACAGGATGATGTGATGAATACATTAATGACAGGATGATCTGATGAATACATTAATGACAGGATGATGTGATGAACACATTAATGACAGGATGATCTGATGATGAATACATTAATGACAGGATGATGTGATGAAGAATACATTAATGACAGGATGATGTGATGAATACATTAATGACAGGATGATCTGATGAATACATTAATGACATGATGATGTGATGAATACATTAATGACAGGATGATCTGATGAATACATTAATGACAGGATGATGTGATGAATACATTAATGACAGGATGATCTGATGATGAATACATTAATGACAGGATGATGTGATGAATACATTAATGACAGGATGATGTGATGAATACATTAATGACAGGATGATGTGATGAATACATTAATGACAGGATGATGTGATGATGAATACATTAATGACAGGATGATGTGATGATGAATACAGTAATGACAGGATGATGTGATGAATACATTAATGACAGGATGATGTGATGAATACATTAATGACAGGATGATCTGATGATGAATACATTAATGACAGGATGATGTGATGAATACATTAATGACAGGATGATGTGATGATGAACACATTAATGACAGGATGATGTGATGAATACATTAATGACAGGATGATACGATGAATACATTAATGACAGGATGATGTGATGAATACATTAATGACAGGATGATGTGATGAATACATTAATGACAGGATGTGATGAATACATTAATGACAGGATGATCTGATGATGAATACATTAATGACAGGATGATGTGATGAATACATTAATGACAGGATGATGTGATGATGAACACATTAATGACAGGATGATGTGATGAATACATTAATGACAGGATGATGTGATGAATACATTAATGACAGGATGATGTGATGATGAACACATTAATGACAGGATGATGTGATGAATACATTAATGACAGGATGATGTGATGATGAACACATTAATGACAGGATGATGTGATGAATACATTAATGACAGGATGATGATCTGATGAATACATTAATGACAGGATGATGTGATGAATACATTAATGACAGGATGATCTGATGAATACGTTAATGACAGGATGATGTGATGATGAACACATTAATGACAGGATGATGTGATGAATACATTAATGACAGGATGATGTGATGAATACATTAATGACAGGATGATGTGATGATGAACACATTAATGACAGGATGATGTGATGAATACATTAATGACAGGATGATGTGATGATGAATACATTAATGACAGGATGATGTGATGAATACATTAATGACAGGATGATGTGATGAATACATTAATGACAGGATGATGTGATGATGAACACATTAATGACAGGATGATGTGATGAATACATTAATGACAGGATGATGTGATGATGAATACATTAATGACAGGATGATGTGATGAATACATTAATGACAGGATGATGTGATGAATACATTAATGACAGGATGATCTGATGATGAATACATTAATGACAGGATGATGTGATGAATACATTAATGACAGGATAATGTGATGATGAACACATTAATGACAGGATGATGTGATGAATACATTAATGACAGGATGATGTGATGAATACATTAATGACAGGATGATGTGATGATGAACACATTAATGACAGGATGATGTGATGAATACATTAATGACAGGATGATGTGATGATGAACACATTAATGACAGGATGATGTGATGAATACATTAATGACAGGATGATGTGATGATGAACACATTAATGACAGGATGATGTGATGAATACATTAATGACAGGATGATCTGATGAACACATTAATGACAGGATGATGATCTGATGAATACATTAATGACAGGATGATGTGATGAATACATTAATGACAGGATGATCTGATGAACACATTAATGACAGGATGATGATGTGATGAACACATTAATGACAGGATGATGTGATGAATACATTAATGACAGGATGATGTGATGAATACATTAATGACAGGATGATGTGATGAATACATTAATGACAGGATGATGTGATGAATACGTTAATGACAGGATGATGTGATGATGAACACATTAATGACAGGATGATGTGATGAATACATTAATGACAGGATGATGTGATGAATACATTAATGACAGGATGATGTGATGATGAACACATTAATGACAGGATGATGTGATGAATACATTAATGACAGGATGATGTGATGATGAATACATTAATGACAGGATGATGTGATGAATACATTAATGACAGGATGATGTGATGAATACATTAATGACTCACCTGTTTTAGGCAGAACAGCTTTGTACCAGACCCCAGTGTGTTGTTGACAGTACGTCTCCCTCTGAGCTCTCCTTGCTGCCAGTAGTGAAGCATCGTTGTTCAAACGCTCTGCGTTCTTCACACCAAACTCAGTGTATCCAACATATTTCCCCACACTGCTGCTGAACCTGGTGATCTCCAACTTGTTGTAATATGTAGAGTAGATGTACTCGATGTCCTTTAGCTCAGTGGAGTTAAAGACACAGCGGTCCAAGGCATAATGCTGAAATCCATCTGAAAACAAACACAGTTCGACTGAGTACAACAGCTGCCTGTGAGCTGATCCCTGATCAGACTATTGAATGACGATCAGATCCTAACTGCTGTGTATTGGAAAGAGACTCATTGAGATTAAAGATCTCTTTTACAAAGATGTCCTGGTAAAGACATGTAGCAGCATCGTCTCTTTTATACACACAAACATTTAAACACTTAGCATCCAAATGTAAACATTTCAAAGTCAGTTACAATGAAACAAGCCTCCAGCTCTTTCAATTTCCTCTTAGAAGTAAAGTTTTCTGTAAACGGTTCAGGCTGAAGGAGCAGTAACCCTAAACGCTTTCTTTCCCAGATCACGTCTGACTTTAAGAGCCGACAGCAAGAACAGATCCTGAGACCGACGACTGTGAGTCGATGTAGGACACAAGGTAAGAAGACTGATGAAGTTTAAACAGTATAAAGTGTAATAATCACAGTATTGATCCTTCCTGCTGTGAACAGGCTGAAGTTTAAACAGTATAAAGTGTAATAATCACAGTATTGATCCTTCCTGCTGTGAACAGGCTGAAGTTTAAACAGTATAAAGTGTAATAATCACAGTATTGATCCTTCCTGCTGTGTACAGGCTGAAGTTTAAACAGTATAAAGTGTAATAATCACAGTATTGATCCTTCCTGCTGTGAACAGGCTGAAGTTTAAACAGTATAAAGTGTAATAATCACAGTATTGATCCTTCCTGCTGTGAACAGGCTGAAGTTTAAACAGTATAAAGTGTAATAATCACAGTATTGATCCTTCCTGCTGTGAACAGGCTGAAGTTTAAACAGTATAAAGTGTAATAATCACAGTATTGATCCTTCCTGCTGTGAACAGGCTGAAGTTTAAACAGTATAAAGTGTAATAATCACAGTATTGATCCTTCCTGCTGTGAACAGGCTGAAGTTTAAACAGTATAAAGTGTAATAATCACAGTATTGATCCTTCCTGCTGTGAACAGGCTGAAGTTTAAACAGTATAAAGTGTAATAATCACAGTATTGATCCTTCCTGCTGTGAACAGGCTGAAGTTTAAACAGTATAAAGTGTAATAATCACAGTATTGATCCTTCCTGCTGTGAACAGGCTGAAGTTTAAACAGTATAAAGTGTAATAATCACAGTATTGATCCTTCCTGCTGTGTACAGGCTGAAGTTTAAACAGTATAAAGTGTAATAATCACAGTATTGATCCTTCCTGCTGTGAACAGGCTGAAGTTTAAACAGTATAAAGTGTAATAATCACAGTATTGATCCTTCCTGCTGTGAACAGGCTGAAGTTTAAACAGTATAAAGTGTAATAATCACAGTATTGATCCTTCCTGCTGTGAACAGGCTGAAGTTTAAACAGTATAAAGTGTAATAATCACAGTATTGATCCTTCCTGCTGTGAACAGGCTGAAGTTTAAACAGTATAAAGTGTAATAATCACAGTATTGATCCTTCCTGCTGTGAACAGGCTGAAGTTTAAACAGTATAAAGTGTAATAATCACAGTATTGATCCTTCCTGCTGTGAACAGGCTGAAGTTTAAACAGTATAAAGTGTAATAATCACAGTATTGATCCTTCCTGCTGTGAACAGGCTGAAGTTTAAACAGTATAAAGTGTAATAATCACAGTATTGATCCTTCCTGCTGTGAACAGGCTGAAGTTTAAACAGTATAAAGTGTAATAATCACAGTATTGATCCTTCCTGCTGTGAACAGGCTGAAGTTTAAACAGTATAAAGTGTAATAATCACAGTATTGATCCTTCCTGCTGTGAACAGGCTGAAGTTTAAACAGTATAAAGTGTAATAATCACAGTATTGATCCTTCCTGCTGTGAACAGGCTGAAGTTTAAACAGTATAAAGTGTAATAATCACAGTATTGATCCTTCCTGCTGTGAACAGGCTGAAGTTTAAACAGTATAAAGTGTAATAATCACAGTATTGATCCTTCCTGCTGTGAACAGGCTGAAGTTTAAACAGTATAAAGTGTAATAATCACAGTATTGATCCTTCCTGCTGTGAACAGGCTGAAGTTTAAACAGTATAAAGTGTAATAATCACAGTATTGATCCTTCCTGCTGTGAACAGGCTGAAGTTTAAACAGTATAAAGTGTAATAATCACAGTATTGATCCTTCCTGCTGTGAACAGGCTGAAGTTTAAACAGTATAAAGTGTAATAATCACAGTATTGATCCTTCCTGCTGTGAACAGGCTGAAGTTTAAACAGTATAAAGTGTAATAATCACAGTATTGATCCTTCCTGCTGTGAACAGGCTGAAGTTTAAACAGTATAAAGTGTAATAATCACAGTATTGATCCTTCCTGCTGTGAACAGGCTGAAGTTTAAACAGTATAAAGTGTAATAATCACAGTATTGATCCTTCCTGCTGTGAACAGGCTGAAGTTTAAACAGTATAAAGTGTAATAATCACAGTATTGATCCTTCCTGCTGTGAACAGGCTGAAGTTTAAACAGTATAAAGTGTAATAATCACAGTATTGATCCTTCCTGCTGTGAACAGGCTGAAGTTTAAACAGTATAAAGTGTAATAATCACAGTATTGATCCTTCCTGCTGTGAACAGGCTGAAGTTTAAACAGTATAAAGTGTAATAATCACAGTATTGATCCTACCTGCTGTGGACAGATGGATGAAGAGGAGGCAGACGCTGAGGAAGGATGAATCCATGTTCCTCTGTTCTCTTGACAAACACTGACTCAGTCTCACTGAGAGCTGCTTTAATAACCAGAGGTCACGTGACCTGCAGCAGCCAATCCAGTCCAGGCATCACCTGTTACCAGGCAGACAACTCTGACTAAAGTCTGCTGCTGGAGCACAAACACAGTTACACTGTTTTCTAAACTCCTCATCATGATCGGTGCTGCACTCAAACGTTATACATCCACATACATCTGGAGGTGTTTTGACCTGCGGTTTCAGAGTCAGACTAAATGATGCGGGGCAAAAAGTGAACCCAGGAATCATCGTTGACAGTTGTTACATCATATATGGACATTTACGAACGTCCATATATGATGTAACATGTAATGTAAAATAGCACAAAGACAGCATCTCAAATGCAGTTTGTTTTCCAATGATATCCTCATTTTGAATTTGATGCAGGCAGTTTCAAACAGTTGTGACAGAAGCAACTAAAGAGTGTAAAAGTAGTGAAATCAGAGAAAAGAGCAGGTGAACATCTCACAGTGATGAGGTGAACCGGCAGCAGCTCAGTCACATGATTATTGGGTCTAAAGAGTGTTTGTGAAGTAGAGATGGAGGCTTCACCGCTCTTCTTCGTGGGTTTCTCAGTCCTCTTGGCAACAGCTCACCAAGCTCCGCTCTGTTTTTGTTCTCAATGGTTTCTGTCCGGTTAAATCTCTTTCTACTCTGAGAAAAAGGAACGTTGACAGAGAAAAGCGTAAACTGTCACTGTGAAGCCTGAGTTTACTCTGCAGCCGTATCTGTGTGTAAAGACAGTTTAAGAAAAATCATGCTACCTTCAACACCACTTTCCCACTGAACTGTAAAAAATACTCTGCATTTACGTTAACGTTCATTTTAGTCAGTTCAGGTTTTGATGGATAAACTCATGTTTCACATGTGCTTGTCAGCCTGGTAAAGTAACTAGTAACTGAAGTAATCAGATAAATGCAGTGCAGTAAAAAGTAGAATATTTCCACTGATTTGTAGAGGAGCAGAAGAATAAAGGAGCATGTCAATAAAATACTCAAGTAAAGGAGAAGAACCTCAGACTTGACTTTAGTCCAATAATTGAGTGAAACCTCTGGTTCACAGGTTGGTTCATTTATCAGAGCTTGTTGCTTTCAGTCGGCCTGTCACTACTTGTTTTGATCAGCTGTTATGCTGTTGCACGTTGAGGCCTGTTGCTACTGGCCGGGGAGCATGTACCCCCCCCCCCTCACCTTTTTCATCCCTGACCCGTTTTCATGCCTAATTAACTTACCTACTGGCCCCTGTACCAGCTCCTCTCATAGTAAAGTCCATTACAGTGGAAGGAGCCCATTGCATAGATTCTTTTAGAGTTTTTGTAGGACAGTACAGTAACCACCTGTTTCTCTTTCTCTCAGTTGGACAGTATGCTTTGGAAAAATACCGTTTGCTCTTATCCGTCCTTGGACATGTACTGTCTCAACCATGTACTGCCCCGGTGAGTCCCCCATTTCGAGTGGTGAAGGCCATTCAGATGGATCTTCTGAGTAAGGCCTCGCCCCAGCCCTCCCCACTGCACCTCTCTGTTCCACATTCTCCTCTGTGGGGATTGACTCCCCATGTCTGCCTGCACTCATTTCCCCAAAAGGACACAGTGAATAGGTTGGTCAGCAGAAACTAAAACCCTATTGGCCATTTAGGTTTTTATGGCTTCACTAGTTTAATTATTCCTATTTGATGTCATCACTGGTCTCATGTCTCAGGTCTCCGGCACCCCTGTCCTGTATTCTTCTCCACTAAGTCATATTGTCCAACAAGCGTTATTTAATTAACCTGACTCTGTCCAGGTGAGTTTGGTTCCTCCTTCTTAATCGATTCACAGCAAAGTGATTTTAGGAGGCGGGGCCTGATCAACAATCCTTGCATATGATTGGATAAACCCACTTGTCTGTCATCTTTATTGATGTGCTGCGTCAGCCGTTCCCATAGAAACCAACCTGTGACGCTGATGAGAGAGGTGAAAACCTGGTTTCCACCAAGAGTCTTTAGAAACATTCTCTGGTCCTTTAAAGAGAAAGATGCTCGTGATGGGAAACACGATGAAACAGCAGCGTCCATGTTGGCGCCTGCTTCCTCCATGAGAGACGCCATTGTTGTTGGATCACAACAGTCGCTTCTCAGCTACGTCACATCAATGAAACCTGATTGGCTCGGCTCCTGAAATCACTTTGATACGGAGCAAATCCAGATGAATGAGAGGAGGAGTTTATTATTTAATATCTTTGAGTTACAAATCGCGCTAATGCAATTTTTCAATATATATAACATTTAGAAATGAATCCCCTGGTATCAAGTGGCTGTTCCTCCTCCTCCGTCTGATATTAGACCAACCTGTCAACTCCCTGTTTGTGTTAAGGGGGTTTCAAAGATACAGCAGTCAAACCACAAAAAAACATGTCATTTTAAATGATATCCTTATTGGATATCAGTGACTGACTGGACGCTGCATCTGTAACCTGTTGTTTTACTTGTAGTAGCATTAGTTTTACTCAAGGGGGAAGCACTGGAGCGCCTGTATTGTGGGGAGGAGGGAGGGGGAGGTGAGTATGGACATGGACAGGGAGGCGAGGAGCAGAGGGGTGCCTAATCAGTGGCGTGCCTCTGTTATGGATCATATCATTTGCACATGCACAAATGCTGTTAAATACAATTCAGTTTTATTGATAGTGCCAAATCATAACAGCAGTTGTCTCAGGACACTTTACAGAGTAGGTAAAGACCACACTCAATGACTTATTTATGATTTACAGACCCAACAATTCCCCCGTAGAGTACGGTGGAGACGAAAACCTTCACTATAACAGACAGGAACGTCAGACAGACCCAGCTCTGTGGAGGACGGACGTCTGTCTGCCCCGGGATATAAATAAATTAATAATTACAGAAAATGCCAATTCTAATAGTTTTCCTCCATCGCTTTGCCGCCCCTCTAGTGCATACTAACTTTTTGCGCCACTGCTGAACAGTTAAACTTTTTTTTCATGGTGTTCCAAAGACTATTTTGTGTTTTCAAAACTTCCAGACTAAATGAAAACACAGTAGGTTTGTTTTGGTAATTTTATGATTAAAGAAATCAAAGACTATTAATTGACAAAGTTTTAAAGCTAAGTGAGTAAAACATCAGATTTCACTGCAGGAGGAATAATTACAGTGACAAACAAACAATCAATACACAAAGGAGTATTATAGACTCTTGATAAACAAAACAAATTTGGATTTATTCTGTAACATTTAACACATTTAGAAAACAACCAAAGTTTATTTTAATAGAAATTCAGCATTAATAAGTTGGAAAGAATATTCTTGATTTTATTTGAAGCAAATCACAAAGAAAGGCATTTAAAAAACAAAATAATTGACATTCACACACATTAATCATCTTTATCCAATACTAGAAGACTTTATACTTCATCTTAATGACATCATCAGCCCCAACCAATCAGCTGCACTCGTTTCCTTTGATGAGGAAGAAGGTTCCAGCAGCAACACCGAGCAGCCCGACAGTCAGACCGAGTCCACAGAAGACTGCAGGTCCAATACTGGGCTGAGTCTTCTCCACATCTGGAGACACAAAACACAAACATCTGGAGACTGAACACACGGAAACATCTGGAGACACAAAACACACACATCTGGAGACTGAACACAGAAACATCTGGAGACTGAACACAGAAACATCTGGAGACTGAACACAGAAACATCTGGAGACTGAACACAGAAACATCTGGAGACTGAACACACAGAAACATCTGGAGACTGAACACGGAAACATCTGGAGACTGAACACAGAAACATCTGGAGACTGAACACAGAAACATCTGGAGACACAAAACAAAACATCTGGAGACTGAACACACGGAAACATCTGGAGACTGAACACACGGAAACATCTGGAGACTGAACACACGGAAACATCTGGAGACTGAACACACGGAAACATCTGGAGACTGAACACAGAAACATCTGGAGACTGAACACAGAAACATCTGGAGACTGAACACAGAAACATCTGGAGACTGAACACGGAAACATCTGGAGACACAAAACACAAACATCTGGAGACTGAACACACGGAAACATCTGGAGACTGAACACAGAAACATCTGGAGACTGAACACACGGAAACATCTGGAGACTGAACACACGGAAACATCTGGAGACTGAACACGGAAACATCTGGAGACTGAACACAGAAACATCTGGAGACTGAACACAGAAACATCTGGAGACTGAACACACGGAAACATCTGGAGACACAAAACACAAACATCTGGAGACTGAACACAGAAACATCTGGAGACTGAACACAGAAACATCTGGAGACTGAACACACGGAAACATCTGGAGACTGAACACAGAAACATCTGGAGACTGAACACAGAAACATCTGGAGACTGAACACGGAAACATCTGGAGACTGAACACACAAACATCTGGAGACTGAACACAGAAACATCTGGAGACTGAACACAGAAACATCTGGAGACTGAACACGGAAACATCTGGAGACTGAACACGGAAACATCTGGAGACTGAACACGGAAACATCTGGAGACTGAACACAGAAACATCTGGAGACTGAACACGGAAACATCTGGAGACTGAACACGGAAACATCTGGAGACTGAACACGGAAACATCTGGAGACTGAACACGGAAACATCTGGAGACTGAACACACAGAAACATCTGGAGACTGAACACACAGAAACATCTGGAGACTGAACACACAGAAACATCTGGAGACTGAACACACAGAAACATCTGGAGACTGAACACGGAAACATCTGGAGACTGAACACGGAAACATCTGGAGACTGAACACGGAAACATCTGGAGACTGAACACGGAAACATCTGGAGACTGAACACGGAAACATCTGGAGACTGAACACGGAAACATCTGGAGACCGAACACACAGAAACATCTGGAGACTGAACACGGAAACATCTGGAGACTGAACACGGAAACATCTGGAGACTGAACACGGAAACATCTGGAGACTGAACACGGAAACATCTGGAGACTGAAGACGGAAACATCTGGAGACTGAACACGGAAACATCTGGAGACTGAACACGGAAACATCTGGAGACTGAACACGGAAACATCTGGAGACTGAACACGGAAACATCTGGAGACTGAACACGGAAACATCTGGAGACTGAACACGGAAACATCTGGAGACTGAACACGGAAACATCTGGAGACTGAACACGGAAACATCTGGAGACTGAACACGGAAACATCTGGAGACTGAACACGGAAACATCTGGAGACTGAACACGGAAACATCTGGAGACTGAACACACAGACACATCTGGAGACTGAACACACAGACACATCTGGAGACTGAACACGGAAACATCTGGAGACTGAACACGGAAACATCTGGAGACTGAACACACAGAAACATCTGGAGACTGAACACACAGAAACATCTGGAGACTGAACACACAGAAACATCTGGAGACTGAACACAGACACATCTGGAGACTGATCAGTTACTGAGTCGAGTGTTTGTCAGTGAAGTGTAAGTGTTTTGAAGGGTTCTCACCCCAGATCCTGGTCAGTGGTTGGTCCAGGGTCAGATGTGTCACTGAACAGCTGTAGAAGTCTCCCGGCTGTGGGGTGAACTCCAGTCTGGAGAACTGGTTGAAGGAACCGTCTTTGTTGACGTTGGGAACGTTGGTGCTGGTCCCTTCGGTGACGTTCTCTCCGTTCTTCTTCCAGATGAAGTTCACAGGAGCAGGATAGAACCCAGTGGTGTAACAGATGAGGTCGGTCTTCTGTCCCCCCTCCACGTCGTCTCTGGGGTAGATCATGGGACTGGAGGGACGATCTGGACATAATCAACAGCTTTAACAGAATGCACATTCATCACAAGAGTAATCATATCTGGTTTAATGTTGGTTTCCATGTCTGCATTCTCATGTTCTCTGAACCCTGATGGGGACTGGCTCAACATCAGCCTTTACAGATGAACACTTCCTACGTCGATCTGAACGGTTTAAATATGTGAAGACACATAAAAGAGAAGTCTGAGATGTGTCTGTGTTTACCGCGCTCCAGTGGAAGGTCCTTTAAGGCTTCAGAGATCACTTTCAGGTTCTGTTTGCAGATCTGTAGATTAGCCTCGGCTTGTTCATAAAATCCTGGGAATGAAGCAGGATCTACAAAACTGGGCTGAGTTTCCACTCCTCTCTTGTTTTTGAAGTCTGCGAACCAAATCTCTTCACCGTCCAGACCATACATGTTCTCTCCATCAGAGTCTGAACAGCCGACGATAGCAATGTCATCATGGAGAACTGAAGAGAAACACAAACAAGCTTCAACTGGTGTTCTTCAGTCCTGACTGTAAACAAACTGTTGTTCTTCACTCCTGACTGTAAACAAACTGTTGTTCTTCACTCCTGACTGTAAACAAACTGTTGTTCTTCAGTCCTGACTGTAAACAAACTGTTGTTCTTCACTCCTGACTGTAAACAAACTGTTGTTCTTCAGTCCTGACTGTAAACAAACTGTTGTTCTTCACTCCTGACTGTAAACAAACTGTTGTTCTTCAGTCCTGACTGTAAACAAACTGTTGTTCTTCACTCCTGACTGTAAACAAACTGTTGTTCTTCACTCCTGACTGTAAACAAACTGTTGTTCTTCACTCCTGACTGTAAACAAACTGTTGTTCTTCACTCCTGACTGTAAACAAACTGTTGTTCTTCACTCCTGACTGTAAACAAACTGTTGTTCTTCAGTCCTGACTGTAAACAAACTGTTGTTCTTCACTCCTGACTGTAAACAAACTGTTGTTCTTCAGTCCTGACTGTAAACAAACTGTTGTTCTTCAGTCCTGACTGTAAACAAACTGTTGTTCTTCACTCCTGACTGTAAACAAACTGTTGTTCTTCAGTCCTGACTGTAAACAAACTGTTGTTCTTCACTCCTGACTGTAAACAAACTGTTGTTCTTCAGTCCTGACTGTAAACAAACTGTTGTTCTTCACTCCTGACTGTAAACAAACTGTTGTTCTTCACTCCTGACTGTAAACAAACTGTTGTTCTTCAGTCCTGACTGTAAACAAACTGTTGTTCTTCACTCCTGACTGTAAACAAACTGTTGTTCTTCACTCCTGACTGTAAACAAACTGTTGTTCTTCACTCCTGACTGTAAACAAACTGTTGTTCTTCACTCCTGACTGTAAACAAACTGTTGTTCTTCACTCCTGACTGTAAACAAACTGTTGTTCTTCACTCCTGACTGTAAACAAACTGTTGTTCTTCAGTCCTGACTGTAAACAAACTGTTGTTCTTCACTCCTGACTGTAAACAAACTGTTGTTCTTCACTCCTGACTGTAAACAAACTGTTGTTCTTCAGTCCTGACTGTAAACAAACTGTTGTTCTTCACTCCTGACTGTAAACAAACTGTTGTTCTTCAGTCCTGACTGTAAACAAACTGTTGTTCTTCACTCCTGACTGTAAACAAACTGTTGTTCTTCACTCCTGACTGTAAACAAACTGTTGTTCTTCAGTCCTGACTGTAAACAAACTGTTGTTCTTCACTCCTGACTGTAAACAAACTGTTGTTCTTCACTCCTGACTGTAAACAAACTGTTGTTCTTCACTCCTGACTGTAAACAAACTGTTGTTCTTCACTCCTGACTGTAAACAAACTGTTGTTCTTCAGTCCTGACTGTAAACAAACTGTTGTTCTTCACTCCTGACTGTAAACAAACTGTTGTTCTTCAGTCCTGACTGTAAACAAACTGTTGTTCTTCACTCCTGACTGTAAACAAACTGTTGTTCTTCACTCCTGACTGTAAACAAACTGTTGTTCTTCAGTCCTGACTGTAAACAAACTGTTGTTCTTCACTCCTGACTGTAAACAAACTGTTGTTCTTCACTCCTGACTGTAAACAAACTGTTGTTCTTCAGTCCTGACTGTAAACAAACTGTTGTTCTTCACTCCTGACTGTAAACAAACTGTTGTTCTTCACTCCTGACTGTAAACAAACTGTTGTTCTTCACTCCTGACTGTAAACAAACTGTTGTTCTTCAGTCCTGACTGTAAACAAACTGTTGTTCTTCAGTCCTGACTGTAAACAAACTGTTGTTCTTCAGTCCTGACTGTAAACAAACTGTTGTTCTTCACTCCTGACTGTAAACAAACTGTTGTTCTTCACTCCTGACTGTAAACAAACTGTTGTTCTTCACTCCTGACTGTAAACAAACTGTTGTTCTTCACTCCTGACTGTAAACAAACTGTTGTTCTTCAGTCCTGACTGTAAACAAACTGTTGTTCTTCACTCCTGACTGTAAACAAACTGTTGTTCTTCACTCCTGACTGTAAACAAACTGTTGTTCTTCAGTCCTGACTGTAAACAAACTGTTGTTCTTCACTCCTGACTGTAAACAAACTGGTGTTCTTCACTCCTGACTGTAAACAAACTGTTGTTCTTCACTCCTGACTGTAAACAAACTGTTGTTCTTCACTCCTGACTGTAAACAAACTGTTGTTCTTCACTCCTGACTGTAAACAAACTGTTGTTCTTCACTCCTGACTGTAAACAAACTGTTGTTCTTCAGTCCTGACTGTAAACAAACTGTTGTTCTTCACTCCTGACTGTAAACAAACTGTTGTTCTTCAGTCCTGACTGTAAACAAACTGTTGTTCTTCACTCCTGACTGTAAACAAACTGTTGTTCTTCACTCCTGACTGTAAACAAACTGTTGTTCTTCACTCCTGACTGTAAACAAACTGTTGTTCTTCACTCCTGACTGTAAACAAACTGTTGTTCTTCACTCCTGACTGTAAACAAACTGTTGTTCTTCAGTCCTGACTGTAAACAAACTGTTGTCCTTCACTCCTGACTGTAAACAAACTGTTGTTCTTCAGTCCTGACTGTAAACAAACTGTTGTTCTTCACTCCTGACTGTAAACAAACTGTTTGTTTGTTTGTTGAGGTTTAAAAAGTTTACAGTGAGACAGAAACTGACCGTCAGCTGAGACACAGAGGACACCAGAGAGGACGAGGACCAGCAACATCTTCATCTGTAGACTGTAGACCTGAACCTGGACCTGACTGTAGACCTGGACCTGGACCTGACTGTAGACCTGGACCTGACAGGGGACCTGGACCTGACTGTAGACCTGGATCTGACTGTAGACCTGAACCTGGACCTGACTGTAGACTTGAACCTGGACCTGTCTGTAGACCTGGACCTGGACCTGACTGTAGACCTGGACCTGGACCTGACTGTAGACTTGAACCTGGACCTGACTGTAGAGCTGGACCTGGACCTGACTGTAGAGCTGGACCTGTCTGTAGACCTGAACTTAAACCTGGACCTGTCTGTAGACCTGGACCTGACTTTAGACCTGGACCTAGACCTGACTGTAGACCTGGACCTGACTTTAGACCTGGACCTAGACCTGACTGTAGACCTGGACCTGGACCTGTCTGTAGACCTGGACCTGACTTTAGACCTGGACCTAGACCTGACTGTAGACCTGGACCTGACTTTAGACCTGGACCTAGACCTGACTGTAGACCTGGACCTGACTTTAGACCTGGACCTAGACCTGACTGTAGACCTGGACCTGGACCTGTCTGTAGACCTGGACCTAGACCTGTCTGTAGACCTGGACCTGGACCTGTCTGTAGAGCTGAACCTGGAGCTGTCTGTAGACCTGAACCTGGACCTGTCTGTAGACCTGGACCTGGAGCTGTCTGTAGACCTGGACCTGACTGTAGACCTGGACCTGTCTGTAGACCTGGACCCGGAGCTGTCTGTAGACCTGGACCTGTCTGTAGACCTGGACCTGACTTTAGACCTGGAGCTGTCTGTAGACCTGGACCTGGACCTGTGTGTAGACCTGGACCCTGAGCTGTCTGTAGACCTGGACCTGATTGAGACTGAGACTCTCTGACAGAAACTCCAGCAGCAGTTGAGTTCTTACACACTGAGCAGCCAATGAGGAAGCAGAGAGGACTTCCAGCCAATGAGAGAGCAGAGAAGCGTGTGTGTCATCGGTGTCCGGGTAAACAGAAGCTGCTGCTGCTCAGATGAAACTCAGAGGATCGCGAGTGTTCGGGGGTCACAGTGCTCCTGTCCGAGGACTCGACGCGTCTCAGCGTGTCTGAAGCTGCGACTGTAGCTGAACCACAGAAGAAGAACAAAGGACAGCCAGCACCAGACTTTATATACGTATATATGTTTATATTTATATATATACACACACATATACATATATATATATATATATAAATATAAGAACAAAGGACAGCCAGCACCAGACTTTATATACGTATATATGTATTTATATTTATATACGTATATATGTGTTTATATTTATATATACACATATATACGTATATATATATTTATA
Organism: Echiichthys vipera; assembly: GCF_963691815.1. Lineage (NCBI taxonomy): Eukaryota > Metazoa > Chordata > Actinopteri > Perciformes > Trachinidae > Echiichthys > Echiichthys vipera. The sequence goes on along the minus strand of NC_139847.1, from coordinate 242,945 downwards.
AATATAAGAACAAAGGACAGCCATCACCAGACTTTATATACGTATATATGTATTTATATTTATATTTATATACGTATATATGTGTTTATATTTATATATATATATATATACATATACGTATATATATATATATATAAATATAAGAACAAAGGACAGCCATCACCAGACCTTATATAAGATATATGTGTTCATATTTATATTTATATACGTATATGTGTTTATATTTATATACACACACATAAACACATATATAGTCTGGGTGTTCGGTTCCTGTCACGGTGTTTTGGTTTTCGTGTGTCAGATCTAAAGCCCAATAATTATATTATTTATTAATCAGATACTCTTCAGTCGTGTCGTGTGATCGCTCAAACCTGAATAATGAGGCGTCGTGTTCAGAGATTACTGCAACAAACTTAAATTACAGTGAGACTTTGAAACATCAGGAGACACTTTGCTGCATTTACGCCTTTATATCTTTAGACGCGGTACGGATTCACTCACGCTGGTCAAAGGAACCAGACTTTAGCCGTGACACGTGCTGGGGCACGGCACGGAGGCACAGTGGGAGGGCGCCCTGATACCGTAGACTGGAGTCACTGTGACACGTTAGAGACACAAACACGAGAAGAGTCTTTACGTTTAGAAACAAACGTTATGATTGTTCAGTTGAGTCTCAGACGTCCTGAAGTCCTTTAACTTTAGAATTCTTTGGTTTCAAACCGGAACAGTTTGTTTGAACGAGCAGAAACGCGGCTCTTTACAGAAACAATGAGACCGTAGAAGAGAGAGCATCGTAAAACAATCAGACAACAACAACAACAACATGCTAAAATAATGAATAATCAAACACTAGAACAATGAAAAGAGCACAGAGAGGTGGAGAACGTTTAGGCCGTCTGCTCCTCAGGTGCTCAGGGAGCTCGTCCCTCAGGACGAGGACACGGGTCCAAACCACGCCGCTTATTTCCTGACGCCCACGTATCGTTTTTTTAGCCTGAATCCACATCATGAGCGACCGACAGCGACGCCAGAGGTTCTGACGGCGTTACCGTGGGAACAGATGACACTGAGGACACTATTGTTAAAGAGTGTCTGGAGGGGGACAGGTGTGCGGTGGGGGACAGGTGTGGACAGGTGTCTGGTGTGGACAGGTGTGGACAGGTGTGCGGTGTGGACAGGTGTCTGGTGTGGACAGGTGTCTGGTGTGGACAGGTGTGGACAGGTGTCTGGTGTGGACAGGTGTCCGGTGGGGGACAGGTGCGCGGTGGGGACAGGTGTGGACAGGTGTGCGGTGTGGACAGGTGTCTGGTGTGGACAGGTGTCTGGTGTGGACAGGTGTGGACAGGTGTCTGGTGTGGACAGGTGTGGACAGGTGTGCGGTGGGGGACAGGTGTAGACAGGTGTCTGGTGTGGACAGGTGTGCGGTGGGGGACAGGTGTGGACAGGTGTGCGGTGTGGACAGGTGTGGACAGGTGTCTTGTCTCAGTGTTATATGAACGTGTTGCAGAGTGAATGTTTTCAAGAACAATGAAGTTTTCCAGTGTGAACGCTGATGTTTGGTCTTTGAAGTGAGTTAAACCTGTTTAAACCTGTTTACACCTGTTTGAACAGGTGTAAACAGGTCTGCTGCTCGCGTTGTTGTGCGTTACCCGTCCACGCTTTGCTGCTGTCAAACTCTTTGATTCTACAAAGGCCGTGTAAACTAAAGTCCCATCGTCGTGACGACGGGCCCACAGGTGTGACCCACCTCAGCAGTAATGTGAGCTGAACGCAGCGTCTCTGTGCAGGTTCTGCTTCAGCTTCAGACGCCTGAACTCTGGAAAGTCCCCACGCTGCACTTTCACTTCCTCTGGAGTCAGCAGCCAATCACAGAGAGCGCTGCTGATGACTCATCAGTTACCAGGAGCAGAAGTCTGGTGTTGAACAGCAGCTCCTGATCAGGGGACTTCAGGTCAGTTACACCTGCTCAGGAGGGCCTCACACACATGTCACTAATGTAACTGTAACTGTAACTACTATAACTATAACTAACATAACTGTAACTTATATAAGTATAACTAATGTAACTATAACTAATCTAACTGTAACTACTGTAACTGTAACTGCTGTAACTGCTGTAACTGCTGTAACTGTAACTACTTTAACTGTAACTGTAACTACAGTAACTACAGTAACTGCTGTAACTACAGTAACTACAGTAACTGCTGTAACTTTAACTGTAACTACAGTAACTACAGTAACTGCTGTAACTGTAACTGTAACTGCTGTAACTGCCGTAACTGTAGCAGGAGGAGATTTAACGGAGACCCTTTGATCCTTCGTCTTCTCTTTAAAACGCACACTTTGGTTCCCATGCTGCAGAAATCACCGTAGCAACCGTTCACATGAGTTCCACCTTTGATGACGTTTTCAATCTAAATGATGAAACAAACACTTTGTTTCTTTCACCTGTTTTTTCTCCACTCTGATGAAACTCGGCCAATCACAGAGCAGCTGCTGGCTGGGTCACGTGTTGCCAGGCAACAGAGGGTGGCTGTTACAGAGCAGCAGAGAGCAGAGGAGCTGCAGAGGAGCTGCAGCTCCTCCTCCTGACCGCCACGGCTCACTGCAGCTGCTACACACACACAACAACAACAACAACACCACCACTGTACACATCACAGTTTACTGTCTGCAGCTGCTAAACAACAACAACAACAACACTGTAACACTGTAAACATCACAGTTTACTGTCTGCAGCTGCTAAACAACAACAACAACACCACTGTAATACTGTAAACATCACAGTTTACTGTCTGCAGCTGCTAAACAACAACAACACTGTAATACTGTAAACATCACAGTTTACTGTCTGCAGCTGCTAAACAACAACAACAACAACACTGTAATACTGTAAACATCACAGTTTACTGTCTGCAGCTGCTAAACAACAACAACAACAACACTGTAATACTGTAAACATCACAGTTTACTGTCTGCAGCTGCTAAACAACAACAACAACAACACTGTAATACTGTAAACATCACAGTTTACTGTCTGCAGCTGCTACACAACAACAACAACAACACTGTAATACTGTAAACATCACAGTTTACTGTCTGCAGCTGCTAAACAACAACAACAACACTGTAATACTGTAAACATCACAGTTTACTGTCTGCAGCTGCTAAACAACAACAACAACAACACTGTAATACTGTAAACATCACAGTTTACTGTCTGCAGCTGCTCAACAACAACAACAACACTGTAATACTGTAAACATCACAGTTTACTGTCTGCAGCTGCTAAACAACAACAACAACAACACTGTAATACTGTAAACATCACAGTTTACTGTCTGCAGCTGCTAAACAACAACAACAACAACACTGTAATACTGTAAACATCACAGTTTACTGTCTGCAGCTGCTAAACAACAACAACACTGTAATACTGTAAACATCACAGTTTACTGTCTGCAGCTGCTAAACAACAACAACAACAACACTGTTATACTGTAAACATCACAGTTTACTGTCTGCAGCTGCTAAACAACAACAACAACACTGTAATACTGTAAACATCACAGTTTACTGTCTGCAGCTGCTAAACAACAACAACAACAACAACACTGTAATACTGTAAACATCACAGTTTACTGTCTGCAGCTGCTAAACAACAACAACAACAACACTGTAATACTGTAAACATCACAGTTTACTGTCTGCAGCTGCTAAACAACAACAACAACAACACTGTAATACTGTAAACATCACAGTTTACTGTCTGCAGCTGCTAAACAACAACAACAACAACACTGTAATACTGTAAACATCACAGTTTACTGTCTGCAGCTGCTAAACAACAACAACAACAACAACACTGTTGTACTGTAAACATCACAGTTTACTGTCTGCAGCTGCTAAACAACAACAACACTGTTGTACTGTAAACATCACAGTTTACTGTCTGCAGCTGCTAAACAACAACAACAACACTGTAATACTGTAAACATCACAGTTTACTGTCTGCAGCTGCTAAACAACAACAACAACAACACTGTAATACTGTAAACATCACAGTTTACTGTCTGCAGCTGCTAAACAACAACAACACTGTTGTACTGTAAACATCACAGTTTACTGTCTGCAGCTGCTAAACAACAACAACAACAACACTGTAATACTGTAAACATCACAGTTTACTGTCTGCAGCTGCTAAACAACAACAACAACAACACTGTAATACTGTAAACATCACAGTTTACTGTCTGCAGCTGCTAAACAACAACAACAACACTGTAATACTGTAAACATCACAGTTTACTGTCTGCAGCTGCTAAACAACAACAACAACACTGTAATACTGTAAACATCACAGTTTACTGTCTGCAGCTGCTAAACAACAACAACAACAACACTGTAATACTGTAAACATCACAGTTTACTGTCTGCAGCTGCTAAACAACAACAACAACAACACTGTAATACTGTAAACATCACAGTTTACTGTCTGCAGCTGCTAAACAACAACAACAACACTGTAATACTGTAAACATCACAGTTTACTGTCTGCAGCTGCTAAACAACAACAACAACAACACTGTAATACTGTAAACATCACAGTTTACTGTCTGCAGCTGCTAAACAACAACAACAACACTGTAATACTGTAAACATCACAGTTTACTGTCTGCAGCTGCTAAACAACAACAACACTGTAATACTGTAAACATCACAGTTTACTGTCTGCAGCTGCTAAACAACAACAACAACAACACTGTAATACTGTAAACATCACAGTTTACTGTCTGCAGCTGCTAAACAACAACAACAACAACACTGTAATACTGTACACATCACAGTTTACTGTCTGCAGCTGCTAAACAACAACAACACTGTAATACTGTAAACATCACAGTTTACTGTCTGCAGCTGCTAAACAACAACAACACTGTAATACTGTAAACATCACAGTTTACTGTCTGCAGCTGCTAAACAACAACAACAACACTGTAATACTGTAAACATCACAGTTTACTGTCTGCAGCTGCTAAACAACAACAACAACACTGTAATACTGTAAACACCACAGTTTACTGTCTGCAGCTGCTAAACAACAACAACAACAACACTGTAATACTGTAAACATCACAGTTTACTGTCTGCAGCTGCTAAACAACAACAACAACAACACTGTAATACTGTAAACATCACAGTTTACTGTCTGCAGCTGCTAAACAACAACAACACTGTAATACTGTAAACATCACAGTTTACTGTCTGCAGCTGCTAAACAACAACAACAACACTGTAATACTGTAAACATCACAGTTTACTGTCTGCAGCTGCTAAACAACAACAACAACACTGTAATACTGTAAACATCACAGTTTACTGTCTGCAGCTGCTAAACAACAACAACAACAGCACTGTAATACTGTAAACATCACAGTTTACTGTCTGCAGCTGCTAAACAACAACAACAACGACACTGTAATACTGTAAACATCACAGTTTACTGTCTGCAGCTGCTAAACAACAACAACAACAACACTGTAATACTGTAAACATCACAGTTTACTGTCTGCAGCTGCTAAACAACAACAACAACAACACTGTAATACTGTACACATCACAGTTTACTGTCTGCAGCTGCTAAACAACAACAACAACAACACTGTAATACTGTAAACATCACAGTTTACTGTCTGCAGCTGCTAAACAACAACAACAACACTGTAATACTGTAAACATCACAGTTTACTGTCTGCAGCTGCTAAACAACAACAACAACAACACTGTAATACTGTAAACATCACAGTTTACTGTCTGCAGCTGCTAAAAAACAACAACAACGACACTGTAATACTGTAAACATCACAGTTTACTGTCTGCAGCTGCTAAACAACAACAACAACACTGTAATACTGTAAACATCACAGTTTACTGTCTGCAGCTGCTAAACAACAACAACAACAACACTGTAATACTGTAAACATCACAGTTTACTGTCTGCAGCTGCTAAACAACAACAACAACAACACTGTAATACTGTACACATCACAGTTTACTGTCTGCAGCTGCTAAACAACAACAACAACAACACTGTAATACTGTAAACATCACAGTTTACTGTCTGCAGCTGCTAAACAACAACAACAACACTGTAATACTGTAAACATCACAGTTTACTGTCTGCAGCTGCTAAACAACAACAACAACACTGTAATACTGTAAACATCACAGTTTACTGTCTGCAGCTGCTAAACAACAACAACAACAACACTGTAATACTGTAAACATCACAGTTTACTGTCTGCAGCTGCTAAACAACAACAACAACACTGTAATACTGTAAACATCACAGTTTACTGTCTGCAGCTGCTAAACAACAACAACGACACTGTAATACTGTAAACATCACAGTTTACTGTCTGCAGCTGCTAAACAACAACAACAACACTGTAATACTGTAAACATCACAGTTTACTGTCTGCAGCTGCTAAACAACAACAACAACACTGTAATACTGTAAACATCACAGTTTACTGTCTGCAGCTGCTAAACAACAACAACAACGACACTGTAATACTGTAAACATCACAGTTTACTGTCTGCAGCTGCTAAACAACAACAACACTGTAATACTGTAAACATCACAGTTTACTGTCTGCAGCTGCTAAACAACAACAACACTGTAATACTGTAAACATCACAGTTTACTGTCTGCAGCTGCTAAACAACAACAACAACACTGTAATACTGTAAACATCACAGTTTACTGTCTGCAGCTGCTAAACAACAACAACAACACTGTAATACTGTAAACATCACAGTTTACTGTCTGCAGCTGCTAAACAACAACAACAACAACACTGTAATACTGTAAACATCACAGTTTACTGTCTGCAGCTGCTAAACAACAACAACAACGACACTGTAATACTGTAAACATCACAGTTTACTGTCTGCAGCTGCTAAACAACAACAACACTGTAATACTGTAAACATCAAAGTTTACTGTCTGCAGCTGCTAAACAACAACAACAACAACACTGTAATACTGTAAACATCACAGTTTACTGCCTGCAGCTGCTAAACAACAACAACAACAACACTGTAATACTGTAAACATCAAAGTTTACTGTCTGCAGCTGCTAAACAACAACAACAACAACAACAACACTGTAATACTGTACACATCACAGTTTACTGTCTGCAGCTGCTAAACAACAACAACACTGTAATACTGTAAACATCACAGTTTACTGTCTGCAGCTGCTAAACAACAACAACAACACTGTAATACTGTAAACATCACAGTTTACTGTCTGCAGCTGCTAAACAACAACAACAACAACAACACTGTAACACTGTAAACATCACAGTTTACTGTCTGCAGCTGCTAAACAACAACAACAACAACACTGTAATACAGTAAACATCACAGTTTACTGTCTGCAGCTGCTAAACAACAACAACAACACTGTAATACTGTAAACATCACAGTTTACTGTCTGCAGCTGCTAAACAACAACAACAACACTGTAATACTGTAAACATCACAGTTTACTGTCTGCAGCTGCTAAACAACAACAACAACAACAACACTGTAACACTGTAAACATCACAGTTTACTGTCTGCAGCTGCTAAACAACAACAACAACAACACTGTAACACTGTAAACATCACAGTTTACTGTCTGCAGCTGCTAAACAACAACAACAACAACACTGTAATACTGTAAACATCACAGTTTACTGTCTGCAGCTGCTAAACAACAACAACAACACTGTAATACTGTAAACATCACAGTTTACTGTCTGCAGCTGCTAAACAACAACAACAACAACACTGTAATACTGTAAACATCACAGTTTACTGTCTGCAGCTGCTAAACAACAACAACAACACTGTTATACTGTAAACATCACAGTTTACTGTCTGCAGCTGCTAAACAACAACAACAACACTGTAATACTGTAAACATCACAGTTTACTGTCTGCAGCTGCTAAACAACAACAACAACAACACTGTAATACTGTAAACATCACAGTTTACTGTCTGCAGCTGCTAAACAACAACAACAACAACACTGTAATACTGTAAACATCACAGTTTACTGTCTGCAGCTGCTAAACAACAACAACACTGTAATACTGTAAACATCACAGTTTACTGTCTGCAGCTGCTAAACAACAACAACAACAACACTGTAATACTGTAAACATCACAGTTTACTGTCTGCAGCTGCTAAACAACAACAACAACAACACTGTAATACTGTAAACATCACAGTTTACTGTCTGCAGCTGCTAAACAACAACAACAACACTGTAATACTGTACACATCACAGTTTACTGTCTGCAGCTGCTAAACAACAACAACAACACTGTAATACTGTAAACATCACAGTTTACTGTCTGCAGCTGCTAAACAACAACAACAACACTGTAATACTGTAAACATCACAGTTTACTGTCTGCAGCTGCTAAACAACAACAACACTGTAATACTGTAAACATCACAGTTTACTGTCTGCAGCTGCTAAACAACAACAACAACACTGTAATACTGTAAACATCACAGTTTACTGTCTGCAGCTGCTAAACAACAACAACAACAACACTGTAATACTGTAAACATCACAGTTTACTGTCTGCAGCTGCTAAACAACAACAACAACGACACTGTAATACTGTAAACATCACAGTTTACTGTCTGCAGCTGCTAAACAACAACAACACTGTAATACTGTAAACATCAAAGTTTACTGTCTGCAGCTGCTAAACAACAACAACAACAACACTGTAATACTGTAAACATCACAGTTTACTGTCTGCAGCTGCTAAACAACAACAACACTGTAATACTGTAAACATCACAGTTTACTGTCTGCAGCTGCTAAACAACAACAACAACAACACTGTAATACTGTAAACATCACAGTTTACTGTCTGCAGCTGCTAAACAACAACAACACTGTAATACTGTAAACATCACAGTTTACTGTCTGCAGCTGCTAAACAACAACAACACTGTAATACTGTAAACATCACAGTTTACTGTCTGCAGCTGCTAAACAACAACAACAACACTGTAATACTGTAAACATCACAGTTTACTGTCTGCAGCTGCTAAACAACAACAACAACACTGTAATACTGTAAACATCACAGTTTACTGTCTGCAGCTGCTAAACAACAACAACAACAACACTGTAATACTGTAAACATCACAGTTTACTGTCTGCAGCTGCTAAACAACAACAACACTGTAATACTGTAAACATCAAAGTTTACTGTCTGCAGCTGCTAAACAACAACAACAACAACACTGTAATACTGTAAACATCACAGTTTACTGTCTGCAGCTGCTAAACAACAACAACAACACTGTAATACTGTAAACATCACAGTTTACTGTCTGCAGCTGCTAAACAACAACAACAACACTGTAATACTGTAAACATCACAGTTTACTGTCTGCAGCTGCTAAACAACAACAACAACACTGTAATACTGTAAACATCACAGTTTACTGTCTGCAGCTGCTAAACAACAACAACAACGACACTGTAATACTGTAAACATCACAGTTTACTGTCTGTAGCTGCTAAACAACAACAACAACAACACTGTAATACTGTAAACACCACAGTTTACTGTCTGCAGCTGCTAAACAACAACAACAACAACACTGTAATACTGTAAACATCACAGTTTACTGTCTGCAGCTGCTAAACAACAACAACAACACTGTAATACTGTAAACATCACAGTTTACTGTCTGCAGCTGCTAAACAACAACAACAACACTGTAATACTGTAAACATCACAGTTTACTGTCTGCAGCTGCTAAACAACAACAACAACGACACTGTAATACTGTAAACATCACAGTTTACTGTCTGCAGCTGCTAAACAACAACAACAACAACACTGTAATACTGTAAACATCACAGTTTACTGTCTGCAGCTGCTAAACAACAACAACAACACTGTAATACTGTAAACATCACAGTTTACTGTCTGCAGCTGCTAAACAACAACAACAACAACACTGTAATACTGTAAACATCACAGTTTACTGTCTGCAGCTGCTAAACAACAACAACAACAACACTGTAACACTGTAAACATCACAGTTTACTGTCTGCAGCTGCTAAACAACAACAACAACACTGTAATACTGTAAACATCACAGTTTACTGTCTGCAGCTGCTAAACAACAACAACAACAACACTGTAATACTTGAGTCGTAATAATAATTCATGTTTTTTACTAAGTGAACTCACTGTGTTTTGTTTACCTGGCTGTCAGGTGTTTGTCCTGTTGCCATGACAACAGGCTGTGAAACAAAACAGACTTCAGGTGAAAAACAATGAAAAGATTTATTCACTTTTACTGAAACATTCATTTAACAAAACTGACACATCACAACATCCGTCCAGGTGCAGACAGGTGAGATCGGTCCAGGTGCAGACAGGTGAGATCGGTCCAGGTGCAGACAGGTGAGATCAGTCCAGGTGCAGACAGGTGAGATCAGTCCAGGTGCAGACAGGTGAGATCGGTCCAGGTGCAGACAGGTGAGATCAGTCCAGGTGCAGACAGGTGAGATCAGTCCAGGTGCAGACAGGTGAGATCAGTCCAGGTGTAGACAGGTGAGATCAGTCCAGGTGCAGACAGGTGAGATCAGTCCAGGTGCAGACAGGTGAGATCAGTCCAGGTGCAGACAGGTGAGATCAGTCCAGGTGCAGACAGGTGAGATCAGTCCAGGTGCAGACAGGTGAGATCAGTCCAGGTGCAAACAGGTGAGATCAGTCCAGGTGTAGACAGGTGAGATCAGTCCAGGTGCAGACAGGTGAGATCGGTCCAGGTGCAGACAGGTGAGATCAGTCCAGGTGCAGACAGGTGAGATCAGTCCAGGTGCAGACAGGTGAGATCAGTCCAGGTGTAGACAGGTGAGATCAGTCCAGGTGCAGACAGGTGAGATCGGTCCAGGTGCAGACAGGTGAGATCAGTCCAGGTGCAGACAGGTGAGATCGGTCCAGGTGCAGACAGGTGAGATCAGTCCAGGTTCAGACAGGTGAGCTGTAGGGGCGGAGTCACCCGTGTCATGAAGTCTCGGTCTCCTCGACTGAACCTCTTCATCTCTGAAACAAAGGACAAACATTCAAGTTCAAACGTTTGCTTCCACCTGTTGGTGATTTCACCTGTTGGTGATTTCACCTGTTGGTGATTTCACCTGCGGCGTGTGAACGGACAGATGTATAAACATACATTTATACAGTTCTATAAATATATGTTTATATGTATTTATAACCAGTGCAGAGGGACCCCGTTCACACTGTGAGTTAATACGCTCACTCAAATCTAAAGGTACATGAGCACAGGTGAGTGAGTCAGTCCAGGTGCACAGGTGAGTCTGACCTTCTGATCGCTGCTTGTTTTGTTTCCTGCAGGTGAGACGGAGCTGACGACAGGAGACATCACTGCTGCACACGCACGACAGGAAGTGAAGGAGAGGGTCCCCAGAGTCACACACCTGAGACACACACACAGGTAAATACACACCTGAGACACACACACACACACACAGGTAAATACACACCTGAGACACACACACACAGGTAAATACACACCTGAGACACACACACACACAGGTAAATACACACCTGAGACACACACACACACAGGTAAGTACACACCTGAGACACACACACACAGGTAAATACACACCTGAGACACACACACACACAGGTAAATACACACCTGAGACACACACACACAGGTAAATACACACCTGAGACACACACACACAGGTAAGTACACACCTGAGACACACACACACAGGTAAATACACACCTGAGACACACACACACACACAGGTAAATACACACCTGAGACACACACACACAGGTAAATACACACCTGAGACACACACACACACACAGGTAAATACACACCTGAGACACACACACACACACAGGTAAATACACACCTGAGACACACACACACACACAGGTAAATACACACCTGAGACACACACACACAGGTAAATACACACCTGAGACACACACACACAGGTAAATACAGACCTGAGACACACACTAACAGGTAAATACACACCTGAGACACACACAGACAGGTAAATACACACCTGAGACACACACACACAGGTAAATACACACCTGAGACACACACACAGGTCAATACACACCTGAGACACACACACACAGGTAAATACACACCTGAGACACACACACAGGTAAATACAAACAGGAAGTGGTACTGACCATGCTCCGCCCCCGGGGGTAGACTCTGACGTGTCCTCGGACCCGGAGCGCTCTCTGAAGCCCCTCCCACTGAGAATCAGCCAATCCCAGCAGAGGACGAACCACAGCACCTGAGAACCAGACGTGGGCTTCACCTGTGCCGTCATCGACCACCAGCCTGAGTACACACACACACACACCTCCTAAAGTGTCCTCTAGGAGCATAAACGTGTGCTAAAGTGTCCTCTAGGAGCATAAACGTGTGCTAAAGTGTCCTCTAGGAGCATAAACCTGTGTTAAAGTGTCCTCTAGGAGCATAAACGTGTGTTAAAGTGTCCTCTAGGAGCATAAACGTGTGCTAAAGTGTCCTCTAGGAGCATAAACGTGTGTTAAAGTGTCCTCTAGGAGCATAAACGTGTGCTAAAGTGTCCTCTAGGAGCATAAACGTGTGTTAAAGTGTCCTCTAGGAGCATAAACGTGTGCTAAAGTGTCCTCTAGGAGCATAAACGTGTGTTAAAGTGTCCTCTAGGAGCATAAACGTGTGCTAAAGTGTCCTCTAGGAGCATAAACTTGTGTTAAAGTGTCCTCTAGGAGCATAAACGTGTGTTAAAGTGTCCTCTAGGAGCATGAACGTGTGTTAACGTGTCCTCTAGGAGCATAAACGTGTGCTAAAGTGTCCTCTAGGAGCATAAACGTGTGTTAAAGTGTCCTCTAGGAGCATAAACGTGTGTTAAAGTGTCCTCTAGGAGCATAAACGTGTGCTAAAGTGTCCTCTAGGAGCATAAACGTGTGTTAAAGTGTCCTCTAGGAGCATAAACGTGTGCTAAAGTGTCCTCTAGGAGCATAAACGTGTGTTAAAGTGTCCTCTAGGAGCATAAACGTGTGTTAAAGTGTCCTCTAGGAGCATGAACGTGTGTTAAAGTGTCCTCTAGGAGCATGAACGTGTCCTAAAGTGTCCTCTAGGAGCATAAACGTGTGTTAAAGTGTCCTCTAGGAGCATAAACGTGTGTTAAAGTGTCCTCTAGGAGCATAAACGTGTGTTAAAGTGTCCTCTAGGAGCATAAACGTGTGTTAAAGTGTCCTCTAGGAGACTAAACGTGTGTTAAAGTGTCCTCTAGGAGCATAAACGTGTGTTAAAGTGTCCTCTAGGAGCATAAATGTGTGTTAAAGTGTCCTCTAGGAGCATAAGCATGTGTTAAAGTGTCCTCTAGGAGCATAAACGTGTGTTAAAGTGTCCTCTAGGAGCATAAACGTGTGTTAAAGTGTCCTCTAGGAGCATAAACGTGTGTTAAAGTGTCCTCTAGGAGCATAAACGTGTGTTAAAGTATCCTCTAGGAGCATAAACATGTGTTAAAGTGTCCTCTAGGAGCATAAACGTGTGTTAAAGTGTCCTCTAGGAGCATAAACGTGTGCTAAAGTGTCCTCTAGCAGCATAAACGTGTGCTAAAGTGTTCTCTAGGAGCATAAACGTGTGCTAAAGTGTCCTCTAGGAGCATTAACGTGTGTTAAAGTGTCCTCTAGGAGCATAAACGTGTGATAAAGTGTCCTCTAGGAGCATAAACGTGTGTTAAAGTGTCCTCTAGGAGCATAAACGTGTGTTAAAGTGTCCTCTAGGAGCATAAACGTGTGTTAAAGTGTCCTCTAGGAGCATAAACGTGTGTTAACGTGTCCTCTAGGAGCATAAACGTGTGTTAAAGTGTCCTCTAGGAGCATAAACGTGTGTTAAAGTGTCCTCTAGGAGCCTAAACGTGTGTTAAAGTGTCCTCTAGGAGCATAAACGTGTGTTAAAGTGTCCTCTAGGAGCCTAAACGTGTGTTAAAGTGTCCTCTAGGAGCATAAACGTGTGTTAAAGTGTCCTCTAGGAGCATAAACGTGTGCTAAAGTGTCCTCTAGGAGCATAAACGTGTGCTAAAGTGTCCTCTAGGAGTCTGATAAAGTGAAGTCTTACTTTGCTTTGGACTGAAAGACGGATGAAGTCGAAAGACACTGGGGACCTGAACAAGACTGAGAGAGAGAATAGATCACAGTAGATCACAGTAGATCACAGTAGAGTAGATCACAGTAGAGTAGATCACAGTAGAGTAGATCACAGCAGAGTAGATCACAGCAGAGTAGATCACAGTAGATCACAGTAGAGTAGATCACAGTAGATCACAGTAGAGTAGATCACAGTAGATCACAGTAGATCACAGTAGAGTAGATCACAGTAGAGTAGATCACAGTAGATCACAGTAGAGTAGATCACAGTAGATCACAGTAGAGTAGATCACAGTAGAGTAGATCACAGTAGAGTAGATCACAGTAGAGTAGATCACAGTAGAGTAGATCACAGTAGAGTAGATCACAGTAGAGTAGATCACAGCAGAGTAGATCACAGTAGATCACAGTAGATCACCTGTACATAGACACTCCCACACAGCGAGCAGCTCCACTGCAGATGCAGGAACAGGAAACACACCACGTGAACTTTGATCCGACCCACAATGCACCTCTGCTCCGTGCTGGACGCCCACACACCCAGATGCATCATGGGAGCAGGAGGAGGAGGGGCGGAGCTAACAGGAAAAAGAACCAATCAGAATCAACAAAGATACGGACGCACGTCATCAATGTGTCGAGCGTCAACGGCGTTACCTCGATTCCCCCGCTGTTACCACGGTTACCGAGCTGACGGGGAGGAAGGAGCAGTACACACCTCCGGACCTGAAACACACACACTACAGGTGACACACACACACACACTACAGGTGACACACACACACACACTACAGGTGACACACACACACACTACAGGTGACACACACACACACACACACACACACCTGACAGGACGTGTGTCAGCGTGTTACCTGGACACTCGTCTCTGGAACCCTGACAGCAGAAGTGTGTTGCCAGGCAACAGGCCTGGTGGGTAGGGGGTGTGGCTCAGGTCCAGGTACACCTGAAGGCTCCGCCCACTCTGGTCACACACTGTGAGTCGAACACCTGCTGTGTCAGCGCTCCGGTCCGTCACACTGATCCTGTCACACACCTGAGCCTGAAAACACACCACCTCTGACCTACACACACACACACACACACTTACACTTCTGACCAATGAGAGAAGAGTTTGAACTGCTGCCAAACGAACCAATCAGAGAGCAGTGATTTTACCTGCAGTCCAACACGTCAGAGACAGTCATGACGACGGGCGAGAGAGCCTGAGGACAGAGAGAGAGAGAGAGAGACAGGTGTGTGTGTTACCTGTGTGTGTGTCCCTGTGTGTGTGTTACCTGTGTGTGTGTCCCTGTGTGTGTGTGTCCCTACGTGTGTGTGTTACCTGTGTGTGTGTGCCCCTGTGTGTGTGTGTGTGTGTATGTGTTACCTGTGTGTGTGTGTGTGTGTCCCTGTGTGTGTGTGTTAACTGTGTGTGTGTGTTACCTGTGTGTGTGTGTCCCTGTGTGTGTGTGTGTGTGTGTTACCTGTGTGTGTGTGTGCAGCAGCAGTGGGCGTGTCAGGGTGTGGAACCTCCAATCAGGTCGGACCTGGAGGGTGACGTCAGTGTGTAGCTCCACCCCCCTCCGCCCAGAGACACCACAGCCAATCAGAACACTGGGATCCTGAAGGGAGAAAGGACCAATCAGCTGCACAGTGATGACATCATCTTACCTGCTAATTGACGTGTGTGTCTGCCCCGCCCCCTCAGTGACATCACCACAGACATCAGACCCACTCGTGTTGTTATTGTTACCTGTGTGTCGGCCCCGCCCCCTCAGTGACATCACCACAGGCATCAGACCCAATCGTGTTGTTGTTGTTACCTGTGTGTCGGCCCCGCCCCCTCAGTGACATCACTAGACATCAGACCCACTCGTGTTGTTGTTGTTACCTGTGTGTCGGCCCCGCCCCCTCAGTGACATCACCACAGACATCAGACCCACTCGTGTTGTTATTGTTACCTGTGTGTCGGCCCCGCCCCCTCAGTGACATCACCACAGGCATCAGACCCAATCGTGTTGTTGTTGTTACCTGTGTGTCGGCCCCGCCCCCTCAGTGACATCACTAGACATCAGACCCACTCGTGTTGTTGTTGTTACCTGTGTGTCGGCCCCGCCCCCTCAGTGACATCACCACAGACATCAGACCCACTCGTGTTGTTGTTGTTACCTGTGTGTCGGCCCCGCCCCCTCAGTGACATCACCACAGGCATCAGACCCACTCGTGTTGTTGTTGTTACCTGTGTGTCGGCCCCGCCCCCTCAGTGACATCACCACAGGCATCAGACCCACTCGTGTTATTGTTACCTGTGTGTCGGCCCCGCCCCCTCAGTGACATCACCACAGACATCAGACCCACTCGTGTTATTGTTACCTGTGTGTCGGCCCCGCCCCCTCAGTGACATCACCACAGACATCAGACCCACTCGTGTTGTTGTTACCTGTGTGTCGGCCCCGCCCCCTCAGTGACATCACCACAGGCATCAGACCCACTCGTGTTGTTATTGTTACCTGTGTGTCGGCCCCGCCCCCTCAGTGACATCACCACAGGCATCAGACCCACTCGTGTTGTTGTCGTTACCTGTGTGTCGGCCCCGCCCCCTCAGTGACATCACCAGACATCAGACCCACTCGTGTTGTTGTCGTTACCTGTGTGTCGGCGGCGGTGAGTCTGTAGAAGCGTCCCGGCTGCAGGACAGGAAACCAGCGCGCCGACGCCCCCGAGAGCACCAGGACCACCTGCAGGACAACAGGAACCCAGGTGCATTATGGGATGCAGCACGTTCAGTCATCGCTGCACGAACGCGTCCTCTCACCTTGTCCTCCCTCTCTGTCTCCGCCTCCCTGTCCGTCATTGGTCCGTTCTTCGGGTCCCGCCCCCAGACGACCACTGGACCAATGGAAGCAGCTCTGACAGAGAAGCACGGCGTCAGCCCCGCCTCCTCCGGTTGTAGCCCCTCCCCCGTGTTCCTCCAGGCAACGCCCTCCTTCTGCTCCACCCTGATCACCACGGAGACGCAGGGCCGGGAGGAGGAGGAGCTCGACTTTTCTTCTCTTCTTTTTCTCTTCCTCGCCGTGGTCTGACCTTCTGTGACATCACCCGCTGACTCCGCCCCCTTCTGTCTCTGCAGGTGCGTCACCATGGCGACGGAGGGGCTGAGGACGGTCAGGTGGTCCAGAGAGAACTGCAGGTAGACTCTGCAGCGCCTGAGCGCCACAAACTCGTCCCGCTGCAGGTGATTGGACGAGGGGAAATCTGACTGGAGGAACCTCTCCGTTACCATGGTGAACCTGCGCACACACACCAGACAACCTACACACACACACACACACACGGGTTAAAGGTCACCTCAGGTAAACTGCGTGTGTGTGCGTGTGTGTGTGTACCTATCCACGCCGTGTTGAAGACCGCCCTCTGACCTCCATCCTCTTCCTCGCTAGTTTCCGTGGCGACGCAGGCCACGCCCCCCGTCCCGTCTCTGAGCTGCAGCGTGTGTTGGGACGTGTTTGACGGCAGCTCCAGCACGCCGACCAGCAGCAGGGGGCGGGGCCTGTCAGGGGTTTGACCATGTCACTCAGTAACGTCTTTGATGTATAAAATATCATTTTAAAGGTTGAATGTGCAGAAACTTTATTAAAGTTTTATTTCTAATAAAAAACTTTATTAAAGTTTTATTTTAATAAAAACAGAATCAAAGTAAAACTCTCTTTAGTCTGAATGAATATTTAAATGTTTGACTTCCTGTCCCGTTGTGTTTCCATGGCAGCAGCCAATAGCGTTGGGCGTTGCTGGTTGCCAGGGTTGCCTGTTGTTGGGTGCAGCTACTGTAGGCTGGTTGCCAGGGTTGTCTGTTGTTGGGTGCAGCTACTGTAGGCTGGTTGCCAGGGTTGTCTGTTGTTGGGTGCAGCTACTGTAGGCTGGTTGCCAGGGTTGTCTGTTGTTGGGTGCAGCTACTGTAGGCTGGTTGCCAGGGTTGCCTGTTGTTGGGTGCAGCTACTGTAGGCTGTGAGTCCCTATAGGCCGAGCATTCACTCCATGGACTGAGAGAAAGGAGAGGAATGCCATTCAAACGCACGCCCACATGGCTACGCTGCTCCTGGATGCTAACATCACTTTCATCTGCACTTAGCTGGGACGGCTAACGCTAACGGCTAACGCTAACGGCTAACGCTAACTGTCAGTCAAACTCCTCTAATCCTTGTTTTGATGCTGTGGTTTTCTGGAGGGGACGGGTTCAAACAGGCTCAAACAGACTCCGCTCTCCTGGAGCTGCTGGGCCGGGTCTGACCAACCTGGCAACCCCACTGCTGGACTTCTTTTTTGTTGTTGAGACGAGGAACTGGAGACTCTAGATGGAGCCGCTCTGATCGTTCTGCACATTCAACCTTTAAGGAACAATTTAAAAGCAGTGGTGATGCGTCTGGTTTGTCTGGACGTCAGGACTCGGCTCATTGTCATGAGTTCATTTCTCTCCTGATCCGTGAAGAACAAGAAGGAGTCGGTGAATCAGAGGAAGACCAAGATCTGGGTCAGTTAGAGACCAAGATCTGGGTCAGTCAGGGACCAAGATCTGGGTCAGTTAGAGACCAAGATCTGGGTCAGTTAGAGATCAAGATCTGGGTCAGTCAGGGACCAAGATCTGGGTCAGTCAGAGACCAAGATCTGGGTCAGTTAGAGACCAAGATCTGGGTCAGTTACAGACCAAGATCTGGGTCAGTTAGAGATCAAGATCTGGGTCAGTCAGGGACCAAGATCTGGGTCAGTCAGAGACCAAGATCTGGGTCAGTTAGAGACCAAGATCTGGGTCAGTCAGAGACCAAGATCTGGGTCAGTTAGAGACCAGGATCTGGGTCGGTCAGAGACCAAGATCTGGGTCAGTCAGAGACCAAGATCTGGGTCAGTTAGAGACCAAGATCTGGGTCAGTCAGAGACCAAGATCTGGGTCAGTCAGAGACCAAGATCTGGGTCAGTTAGAGACCAAGATCTGGGTCAGTTAGAGACCAAGATCTGGGTCAGTCAGAGACCAAGATCTGGGTCAGTTAGAGACCAAGATCTGGGTCAGTTAGAGACCAAGATCTGGGACAGTTAGAGACCAAGATCTGGGTCAGTTAGGGACCAAGATCTGGGTCAGTTAGAGACCAAGATCTGGGTCAGTTACAGACCAGGATCTGGGACAGTTAGAGACCAAGATCTGGGTCAGTTAGAGACCAAGATCTGGGTCAGTTAGAGACCAAGATCTGGGTCAGTTAGAGACCAAGATCTGGGTCAGTTAGAGACCAAGATCTGGGACAGTTAGAGACCAAGATCTGGGTCAGTTAGAGACCAAGATCTGGGTCAGTCAGGGACCAAGATCTGGGACAGTTAGAGACCAGGATCTGGGTCAGTTAGAGACCAAGATCTGGGTCAGTCAGAGACCAAGATCTGGGTCAGTCAGAGACCAAGATCTGGGTCAGTTACAGACCAAGATCTGGGACAGTTAGAGACCAAGATCTGGGTCAGTTAGAGACCAGGATCTGGGTCAGTTAGAGACCAAGATCTGGGTCAGTTAGAGACCAAGATCTGGGACAGTTAGAGACCAAGATCTGGGACAGTTAGAGACCAAGATCTGGGTCAGTCAGGGACCAAGATCTGGGACAGTTAGAGACCAGGATCTGGGTCAGTTAGAGACCAAGATCTGGGTCAGTCAGAGACCAAGATCTGGGTCAGTCAGAGACCAAGATCTGGGTCAGTTACAGACCAAGATCTGGGACAGTTAGAGACCAAGATCTGGGTCAGTTAGAGACCAGGATCTGGGTCAGTTAGAGACCAAGATCTGGGTCAGTTAGAGACCAAGATCTGGGACAGTTAGAGACCAAGATCTGGGACAGTTAGAGACCAGGATCTGGGTCAGTTAGAGACCAAGATCTGGGTCAGTTAGAGACCAAGATCTGGGACAGTTAGAGACCAGGATCTGGGTCAGTTAGAGACCAGGATCTGGGTCAGTTAGAGACCAAGATCTGGGTCAGTCAGAGACCAAGATCTGGGTCAGTTAGAGACCACGATCTGGGACAGTTAGAGACCAGGATCTGGGACGTTCGTCCAGCGCTCAGAGGACGGGACCATCACAGCGGGCTCTGATTAAGTCTTCAGCCAGGACTTGAGCGTGCGTCAGCAGCGAGCTCCTTACCTGAGAGTGTGTCCAGTCCTGGGGTCAGAGTTCAGAGTCCTGCAGGACCAGGACAGGGCCGTGTTGATCTCACACCGGGACAGACCAGATCCACCGAGAGGCAGCAGAGAGCTGAGGGACACCGAAGACCAGCACTCTGCCTGGAGACACCCAACCAGCTCTGAGACACTGACGTACTGAGACACTGCAGGGTCCACACTGTACTGCAGAGACACAGAGACACAGAGGACACTGAGACACTGCAGGGTCCACACTGTACTGCAGAGACACAGAGGACACTGAGGCACTGCAGGGTCCACACTGTACTGCAGAGACACAGAGACACAGAGGACACTGAGACACTGCAGGGTCCACACTGTACTGCAGAGACACAGAGGACACAGAGAGGACACTGTACTGCAGAGACACAGAGGACACAGAGACACAGAGGACACTGAGACACAGAGAGGACACTGAGACACTGCAGGGTCCACACTGTACTGCAGAGACACAGAGACACAGAGAGGACACTGTACTGCAGAGACACAGAGACACAGAGGACACTGAGACACAGAGACACAGAGAGGACACTGTACTGCAGAGACACAGAGACACAGAGGACACTGAGACACAGAGACACAGAGGACACTGAGACACAGAGACACAGAGGACACTGTACTGCAGAGACACAGAGACACAGAGGACACTGAGACACAGAGACACAGAGGACACTGTACTGCAGAGACACAGAGGACACAGAGACACAGAGGACACTGTACTGCAGAGACACAGAGGACACTGCAGAGACACAGAGGACACTACTGCAGAGACAGAAGTGGACAGGTGTACCTGTGTCAGAGGACAGGTGTGAGGCTCGTCCAGCATCTCTGAGTAGATGTCCCTCCTTCCTCGTCCCCCTCGTCTCCACACAGACTCCATGAGTTTCCAGGACAACACACACACACACTGCTGCTTCACCACACTGGGGCGGAGACTGGAGACAGAGACAGACGTCCATTACTGTCCAACCGCTGACCTGCAGAGGCCACGCCGTCCTCACCGTCCTCACCTGTGTGACAGCTGAGAGCTCAGGTGACAGCTCCACAGGTACTCGGACACGCCCACGTTCTTCTCCAGCAGTAACCGCGGTAACACTCCATCACCGGGGCAGCTGCGGTCGGGCGCCGAACCCGCCGCCCGGCTGAAGGCGGTGACCCTGAGGCTGGAGCGCAGACAGGTGCAGAGCATGCTGGGAGGGAAGTCGGGACAGGGCCGGTACAGGAAGTGGACGTGATGGAGCTGAGGGACGGACGTTCGCCGTGATGTCACAACATTAATATTCGTTGTTCGCCGCAGAAAACGCCGAAGCGTTGGCCGACGTGCGTGAACGTGTGACGCGTCTCCTCACCTCCACAGCGTCTCCTGCTCTCAGCGTCCTCCTCAGAGCCGGCTGATAGGCCAGGCACAGACCCACCTTCCTGTCAATCACGTACAGCCCCGCCCCCTCACTCACCACCTCAGTCACTGTGCCCTATCAGAGGAGAGGGGCGGGGCTTAGCACACAGGAAACAGCCAATCAGAGCCTGTTGTGTCTGTGTTCTACCTGGTAACTGATGACTCTGGACTTCTTCATCCTCACAGCTGATTGGACATCGTCTATCTCTGGCTCCGCCTCCTCACAGTCGCCGTCGTCATCATCGTGTGACATCATCGGGGCAGGGGGCGTGTCCGACGGCGTGTGTGTGTAGTTGGTGTGTATCTCAGAGCGGTCGGTCACACACAGGATGTTGTTTCCTCTCCAGCCTCGCAGGACGCACACGCGCAACGCCGTCACACACACGCTCTGACCGACACACACACACCGAGACCACCACAGCCTGCCGCTGTCCTGGAGGCAGACAGACAGGTGAGAGGCAGACAGGTGAGAGAGAGACAGGTGAGAGGCAGACAGGTGAGAGACAGACAGGTGAGAGAGAGACAGGTGAGAGGCAGACAGGTGAGAGGCAGACAGGTGAGAGGCAGACAGGTGAGAGACAGACAGGTGAGAGACAGACAGGTGAGAGGCAGACAGGTGAGAGACAGACAGGTGAGAGGCAGACAGGTGACAGACAGACAGGTGAGAGACAGACAGGTGAGACAGACAGGTGAGAGACAGACAGGAGAGAGGCAGACAGGTGAGAGACAGACAGGTGAGAGGCACACAGGTGAGAGGCACACAGGTGAGACAGACAGGTGAGAGGCAGACAGGTGAGACAGACAGGTGAGACAGACAGGTGAGAGACAGACAGGTGAGAGGCAGACAGGTGAGAGACAGGTGAGACAGACAGGAGAGAGGCAGACAGGTGAGACAGACAGGTGAGAGACAGACAGGTGAGAGGCACACAGGTGAGAGGCACACAGGTGAGACAGACAGGTGAGAGGCAGACAGGTGAGACAGACAGGTGAGAGGCAGACAGGTGAGAGGCAGACAGGAGAGAGGCAGACAGGTGAGAGACAGACAGGTGAGACAGACAGGAAGGACCTCCTCACCCCCTTACTCACCTTGACCAGAACAGGTAACGTGTGAACATCGTCGGTCAGAGTGAAGACGAAGAAAGTTGTTTCTGCAACAACAAGCAGAGGACAGACTGTCCCCACCAGACCACACACTGAGAGACGCTGTCCATGAGTCCTGAACACAGACAGACAGGTGAGACACAGACAGACAGACAGGTGAGACAGAGACAGACAGACAGGTGAGACAGAGACAGACAGACAGGTGAGACAGAGACAGACAGACAGACAGGTGAGAGACAGAGAGAGACAGACAGACAGGTGAGAGACAGACAGACGGACAGGTGAGAGACAGACAGACAGACAGGTGAGACAGAGACAGACGGACATACAGGTGAGAGACAGACAGACGGACAGGTGAGAGACAGACAGACAGACAGGTGAGACAGAGACAGACGGACATACAGGTGAGAGACAGAGAGAGACAGACAGACAGGTGAGACAGAGACAGACAGACATACAGGTGAGAGACAGAGAGAGACAGACAGACAGGTGAGACAGAGACAGACAGACATACAGGTGAGAGACAGAGAGAGACAGACAGACAGGTGAGAGACACACAGACAGACAGACAGGTGAGAGACAGAGACAGACAGACAGGTGAGACAGAGACAGACAGACAGGTGAGAGACAGAGAGAGACAGACAGGTGAGACAGAGACAGACAGACAGGTGAGAGACAGAGAGAGACAGACAGGTGAGACAGAGACAGACAGACAGGTGAGAGACAGAGAGAGACAGACAGGTGAGACAGAGACAGACAGACAGGTGAGAGACAGAGAGAGACAGACAGGTGAGACAGAGACAGACAGACAGGTGAGAGACAGAGAGAGACAGACAGACAGGTGAGAGACACACAGACAGACAGGTGAGAGACAGAGACAGACAGGTGAGACAGGGACAGACAGACAGGTGAGAGACAGAGAGAGACAGTTAGACAGGTGAGAGACACACAGACAGACAGGTGAGACAGAGACAGACGGACAGGTGAGAGACAGACAAACACAGACAGGTGAGAGACACATAGACGGACAGGTGAGAGACAGACGGACAGAGAGACAGACAGACATACAGGTGAGACAGAGACAGACAGACAGGTGAGACAGAGACAGACAGACAGGTGAGACAAAGACAGACAGACAGGTGAGACAGAGACAGACAGACAGGTGAGACAAAGACAGACAAACATACAGGTGAGAGACACACAGACAGGTGAGAGACAGACAGACAGACGGACAGAGAGACAGACAGGTGAGACAGAGACAGACAGACAGGTGAGACAGACAGACAGACATACAGGTGAGAGACAGACAGGTCACCTATTGTTCAGTAATCCAGCAGCCTCTCTGACTCCCACTGTCCTGCTAAGCCCCGCCCCTCCTGTAGGACCAACAACCAATCCCTGCTCAGAACTGGGACACAGCAGGACAGGGGAACCAATCAGCTCCAGGTGTCCTCCATCCCGGTCCTGCCCCGGGGCATTGTGGGAGATGTAGTTCCAGTGAAGGAGGAAGACAGGACGATTGAGCCACAGAGGAGAGGGAGACAGGCACTGCAGAGAGAGACAGACAGCTGTGAGTTAGACTGACCCTGAACGCACCACGCTACAGGTGTCCTTCACTGGGACCCTGAACGCATCACGCTACAGGTGTCCTTCACTGGGACCCTGAACGCATCACGCTACAGGTGTCCTTCACTGAGTCCCTGAACACACCACGCTGCAGGTGTCCTGCACTGGGACCCTGAACGCATCACGCTGCAGGTGTCCTTCACTGGGACCCTGAACGCATCACGCTGCAGGTGTCCTTCAGTGGGACCCTGAACGCATCACGCTGCGGGTGTCCTTCAATGAGACCCTGAACACACCACGCTGCAGGTGTCCTTCACTGAGACCCTGAACGCATCACGCTGCGGGTGTCCTTCACTGGGACCCTGAACGCATCACGCTGCAGGTGTCCTTCACTGGGACCCTGAACACACCACGCTGCAGGTGTTCTTCACTGGGACCCTGAACACACCACGCTGCAGGTGTCCTTTACTGGGACCCTGAACGCATCACGCTGCAGGTGTCCTTCACTGGGACCCTGAACGCATCACGCTGCAGGTGTCCTTCACTGGGACCCTGAACACACCACGCTGCAGGTGTCCTTCACTGGGACCCTGAACGCATCACTCACCTCACAGGTGACGCTGCCGCTGGCGTCCGTCAGCCTCAGCTCTCCGCCCCGCCCCTCTCTCAGACAGCCAATCAGCAGCAGGCTGACCCGCGGCAGCGCCCGCTGACCCGGCAGAGAAAGCTCCGCCTCCTTGTCCCACGCTCGCTGCTGATTGGTGCTCCAGGACAGGTTACTGACGCAGGACAGGTGCTGCTGAGAGAGCAGCTCGGCCACGCACACGGGCCTGAGACGTGGATATGAATGTTACACACAATAATATGAATATTAATAATAACAACAATAATATCATAATAACAATAACAACAATAACAATAACAACAATAATAATAACAGTAATAATAATAACAGTAATAATAATAATACCTGTAGCTGACGGGTAAAGTGTGTGTGACAGCCGTGTTCTCCTGGATCTTCTTCACCACACACACACTCAGCTGATCAGCACACACACCTGGAATGATGAGTCACACACACACACACACACACAGAGACACACACACCCACAGAGACACACACACACAGTCACACACACACACACACAATCAGAGACACACACACACAGACACAGAGACACACACGCACACACAGACACACACACACACAGATAAACACACACACACAGAGACACACACACACACAGAGACAGACACACACACACACACACAGAGACAGACACACACACACACAGAGACAGACACACACACACAGAGACACACACACACACACACACAGAGACACGCACACAGAAACACACACACACACACACACACAGAAACACACACACACAGAGAGACACACACACAGAGACACACACAGACACACACACACAGAGACACACACACACACACACATCTGTTTAATGCTCAGAAACACTTCCTGCTGTTCCTCATCAGTGATTGGCTGACTGACCTGTCAGTGAGCCGTCAGCAGCAGGGGGGGCGGGGCCTGAGAGAACAGGAAGCAGCTGCTCTGAGACGAAGCTGAAGACGTTTTTTAACCAGAGCGACTCCTGTGAAGATAACAGGGTAAAGCTGTAACAGGGTAAAGCTGTAACAGGGTAAAGCTGTAACTGGGTAAAGCCGTAACAGGGTAAAGCTGTAACTGGGTAAAGCTGTAACTGGGTAAAGCTGTAACAGGGTAAAGCTGTAGCTGGGTAAAGCTGTAACAGGGTAAAGCTGTAACAGGGTAAAGCTGTAACAGGGTAAAGCTGTAACTGGGTAAAGCCGTAACAGGGTAAAGCTGTAACTGGGTAAAGCTGTAACTGGGTAAAGCTGTAACAGGGTAAAGCTGTAACAGGGTGAAGCTGTAACTGGGTAAAGCCGTAACAGGGTAAAGCTGTAACTGGGTAAAGCTGTAACTGGGTAAAGCTGTAACTGGGTAAAGCTGTAACTGGGTAAAGCTGTAACTGGGTAAAGCTGTAACAGGGTGAAGCTGTAACTGGGTAAAGCCGTAACAGGGTAAAGCTGTAACTGGGTAAAGCTGTAACTGGGTAAAGCTGTAACTGGGTAAAGCTGTAACAGGGTGAAGCTGTAACTGGGTAAAGCTGTAACAGGGTAAAGCTGTAACTGGGTAAAGCTGTAGCTGGGTAAAGCTGTAGCTGGGTAAAGCTGTAACTGGGTAAAGCTGTAACAGGGTAAAGCTGTAACTGGGTAAAGCTGTAACTGGGTAAAGCTGTAACTGGGTAAAGCTGTAACTGGGTAAAGCTGTAACTGGGTAAAGCTGTAACAGGGTAAAGCTGTAACTGGGTAAAGCTGTAACAGGGTAAAGCTGTAAGTGGGTAAAGCTGTAACTGGGTAAAGCTGTAACAGGGTAAAGCTGTAACTGGGTAAAGCTGTAACAGGGTAAAGCTGTAACTGGGTAAAGCTGTAACTGGGTAAAGCTGTAACAGGGTAAAGCTGTAACTGGGTAAAGCTGTAACAGGGTAAAGCTGTAACTGGGTAAAGCTGTAACTGGGTAAAGCTGTAACTGGGTAAAGCTGTAACAGGGTAAAGCTGTAACTGGGTAAAGCTGTAACAGGGTAAAGCTGTAACTGGGTAAAGCTGTAACAGGGTAAAGCTGAAACAGGGTAAAGCTGTAGCTGGGTAAAGCTGTAACAGGGTAAAGCTGTAACAGGGTAAAGCTGTAACTGGGTAAAGCTGTAACTGGGTAAAGCTGTAACAGGGTAAAGCTGTAACTGGGTAAAGCTGTAACTGGGTAAAGCTGTAGCTGGGTAAAGCTGTAACTGGGTAAAGCTGTAACTGGGTAAAGCTGTAACTGGGTAAAGCTGTAGCTGGGTAAAGCTGTAACTGGGTAAAGCTGTAGCTGGGTAAAGCTGTAACTGGGTAAAGCTGTAACTGGGTAAAGCTGTAGCTGGGTAAAGCTGTAACAGGGTAAAGCTGTAACTGGGTAAAGCTGTAACTGGGTAAAGCTGTAGCTGGGTAAAGCTGTAACAGGGTAAAGCTGTAGCTGGGTAAAGCTGTAACTGGGTAAAGCTGTAGCTGGGTAAAGCTGTAACTGGGTAAAGCTGTAACAGGGTAAAGCTGTAACTGGGTAAAGCTGTAACTGGGTAAAGCTGTAACAGGGTGAAGCTGTAACTGGGTAAAGCTGTAACAGGGTAAAGCTGTAACTGGGTAAAGCTGTAACTGGGTAAAGCTGTAACTGGGTAAAGCTGTAACTGGGTAAAGCTGTAGCTGGGTAAAGCTGTAACAGGGTAAAGCTGTAACTGGGTAAAGCTGTAGCTGGGTAAAGCTGTAGCTGGGTAAAGCTGTAACAGGGTAAAGCTGTAACTGGGTAAAGCTGTAACAGGGTAAAGCTGTAACTGGGTAAAGCTGTAACTGGGTAAAGCTGTCACAGGGTAAAGCTGTAACTGGGTAAAGCTGTAGCTGGGTAAAGCTGTAACTGGGTAAAGCTGTAACAGGGTAAAGCTGTAACTGGGTAAAGCTGTAACTGGGTAAAGCTGTCACAGGGTAAAGCTGTAACAGGGTAAAGCTGTAGCTGGGTAAAGCTGTAACTGGGTAAAGCTGTAACTGGGTAAAGCTGTAACAGGGTAGAGCTGTAACTGGGTAAAGCTGTAACTGGGTAAAGCTGTAACTGGGTAAAGCTGTAACTGGGTAAAGCTGTAGCTGGGTAAAGCTGTAACAGGGTAAAGCTGTAACTGGGTAAAGCTGTAGCTGGGTAAAGCTGTAGCTGGGTAAAGCTGTAACAGGGTAAAGCTGTAACAGGGTAAAGCTGTAACTGGGTAAAGCTGTAACTGGGTAAAGCTGTCACAGGGTAAAGCTGTAGCTGGGTAAAGCTGTAACTGGGTAAAGCTGTAAGTGGGTAAAGCTGTAGCTGGGTAAAGCTGTAACTGGGTAAAGCTGTAACAGGGTAAAGCTGTAACTGGGTAAAGCTGTAACAGGGTAAAGCTGTAACAGGGTAAAGCTGTAACTGGGTAAAGCTGTGACAGGGTAAAGCTGTAACAGGGTAAAGCTGTAACTGGGTAAAGCTGTAGCTGGGTAAAGCTGTAACAGGGTAAAGCTGTAACAGGGTAAAGCTGTAACTGGGTAAAGCTGTGACAGGGTAAAGCTGTGACAGGGTAAAGCTGTAACTGGGTAAAGCTGTAACAGGGTAAAGTCTAACAGGGTAAAGCTGTAACTGGGTAAAGCTGTGACAGGGTAAAGCTGTGACAGGGTAAAGCTGTAACAGGGTAAAGCTGTAACAGGGTAAAGCTGTAGCTGGGTAAAGCTGTAGCTGGGTAAAGCTGTAACTGGGTAAAGCTGTAGCTGGGTAAAGCTGTAACAGGGTAAAGCTGTAACAGGGTAAAGCTGTAACTGGGTAAAGCTGTCACAGGGTAAATCTGTGACAGGGTAAAGCTGTGACAGGGTAAAGCTGTAACTGGGTAAAGCTGTAGCTGGGTAAAGCTGTAACAGGGTAAAGCTGTAACAGGGTAAAGCTGTAACTGGGTAAAGCTGTGACAGGGTAAAGCTGTAACAGGGTAAAGCTGTCACTGGGTAAAGCTGTAACTGGGTAAAGCTGTAACAGGGTAAAGCTGTAGCTGGGTAAAGCCGTAACAGGGTAAAGCTGTAACAGGGTAAAGCTGTAGCTGGGTAAAGCTGTAACAGGGTAAAGCTGTAACAGGGTAAAGCTGTAACAGGGTAAAGCTGTAACAGGGTAAAGCTGTAACAGGGTAAAGCTGTAGCTGGGTAAAGCTGTAACAGGGTAAAGCTGTAACAGGGTAAAGCTGTCACTGGGTAAAGCTGTAACTGGGTAAAGCTGTAACAGGGTAAAGCTGTAGCTGGGTAAAGCTGTAACAGGGTAAAGCTGTAACAGGGTAAAGCTGTAACAGGGTAAAGCTGTAACAGGGTAAAGCTGTAGCTGGGTAAAGCTGTAACAGGGTAAAGCTGTAACAGGGTAAAGCTGTCACTGGGTAAAGCTGTAACAGGGTAAAGCTGTAGCTGGGTAAAGCTGTAACAGGGTAAAGCTGTAGCTGGGTAAAGCTGTAGCTGGGTAAAGCTGTAACAGGGTAAAGCTGTAACAGGGTAAAGCTGTAACAGGGTAAAGCTGTAACAGGGTAAAGCTGTAACTGGGTAAAGCTGTAGCTGGGTAAAGCTGTAGCTGGGTAAAGCTGTAACAGGGTAAAGCTGTAGCTGGGTAAAGCTGTAACAGGGTAAAGCTGTAACTGGGTAAAGCTGTCACTCACGGCCTGTCCGCGGGCTCTGAGCTGATCCGGGAGCAGCTGCAGCGGCTCCATGACGCTCGTCCCCGTTTCACGGTTAAAAGTGTTAAATATCACATTTATATCATAAATGATCATAAATGATTATAAATAATTATAAATGTTATATGTTCTGAGTGTCAAACACGTGAATTATTAATTATTAATTATACATTCATGTGAATTATAAAGTGTTAAACCCGCGGACTGCACACAAACACGGCGCGTCTGCACACGGCACTTCCTGCTGAACTACGGAGTCCGGAGAGGCTCAAGACGAGCGCGCTGCGACTTTACCGCTTTACCGCCTACACAGTTCATAACTTTATATATTAAAGATGATTATTATAATAAACACAGTTCATAACTTTATATATTAAAGATGATTATTATAATAAACACAGTTCATAACTTTATATATTAAAGATGATTATTATTATTATAAACACAGTTCATAACTTTATATATTAAAGATGATTATTATAATAAACACAGTTCATAACTTTATATATTAAAGATGATTATTATTATAATAAACACAGTTCATAACTTTATATATTAAAGATGATTATTATTATAATAAACACAGTTCATAACTTTATATATTAAAGATGATTATTATAATAAACACAGTTCATAACTTTATATATTAAAGATGATTATTATAATAAACACAGTTCATAACTTTATATATTAAAGATGATTATTATAATAAACACAGTTCATAACTTTATATATTAAAGATGATTATTATAATAAACACAGTTCATAACTTTATATATTAAAGATGATTATTATTATAATAAACACAGTTCATAACTTTATATATTAAAGATGATTATTATAATAAACACAGTTCATAACTTTATATATTAAAGATGATTATTATTATAATAAACACAGTTCATAACTTTATATATTAAAGATGATTATTATAATAAACACAGTTCATAACTTTATATATTAAAGATGATTATTATTATAATAAACACAGTTCATAACTTTATATATTAAAGATGATTATTATAATAAACACAGTTCATAACTTTATATATTAAAGATGATTATTATTATTATAAACACAGTTCATAACTTTATATATTAAAGATGATTATTATTATAAACACAGTTCATAACTTTATATATTAAAGATGATTATTATAATAAACACAGTTCATAACTTTATATATTAAAGATGATTATTATAATAAACACAGTTCATAACTTTATATATTAAAGATGATTATTATAATAAACACAGTTCATAACTTTATATATTAAAGATGATTATTATAATAAACACAGTTCATAACTTTATATATTAAAGATGATTATTATAATAAACACAGTTCATAACTTTATATATTAAAGATGATTATTATAATAAACACAGTTCATAACTTTATATATTAAAGATGATTATTATTATAAACACAGTTCATAACTTTATATATTAAAGATGATTATTATTATAAACACAGTTCATAACTTTATATATTAAAGATGATTATTATAATAAACACAGTTCATAACTTTATATATTAAAGATGATTATTATTATAAACACAGTTCATAACTTTATATATTAAAGATGATTATTATAATAAACACAGTTCATAACTTTATATATTAAAGATGATTATTATAATAAACACAGTTCATAACTTTATATATTAAAGATGATTATTATAATAAACACAGTTCATAACTTTATATATTAAAGATGATTATTATTATAATAAACACAGTTCATAACTTTATATATTAAAGATGATTATTATAATAAACACAGTTCATAACTTTATATATTAAAGATGATTATTATTATAAACACAGTTCATAACTTTATATATTAAAGATGATTATTATAATAAACACAGTTCATAACTTTATATATTAAAGATGATTATTATTATAAACACAGTTCATAACTTTATATATTAAAGATGATTATTATTATAAACACAGTTCATAACTTTATATATTAAAGATGATTATTATAATAAACACAGTTCATAACTTTATATATTAAAGATGATTATTATAATAAACACAGTTCATAACTTTATATATTAAAGATGATTATTATAATAAACACAGTTCATAACTTTATATATTAAAGATGATTATTATTATAAACACAGTTCATAACTTTATATATTAAAGATGATTATTATTATAAACACAGTTCATAACTTTATATATTAAAGATGATTATTATTATAAACACAGTTCATAACTTTATATATTAAAGATGATTATTATAATAAACACAGTTCATAACTTTATATATTAAAGATGATTATTATTATAAACACAGTTCATAACTTTATATATTAAAGATGATTATTATAATAAACACAGTTCATAACTTTATATATTAAAGATGATTATTATAATAAACACAGTTCATAACTTTATATATTAAAGATGATTATTATAATAAACACAGTTCATAACTTTATATATTAAAGATGATTATTATTATAATAAACACAGTTCATAACTTTATATATTAAAGATGATTATTATTATAATAAACACAGTTCATAACTTTATATATTAAAGATGATTATTATTATAAACACAGTTCATAACTTTATATATTAAAGATGATTATTATAATAAACACAGTTCATAACTTTATATATTAAAGATGATTATTATTATAATAAACACAGTTCATAACTTTATATATTAAAGATGATTATTATTATAATAAACACAGTTCATAACTTTATATATTAAAGATGATTATTATAATAAACACAGTTCATAACTTTATATATTAAAGATGATTATTATAATAAACACAGTTCATAACTTTATATATTAAAGATGATTATTATTATAAACACAGTTCATAACTTTATATATTAAAGATGATTATTATAATAAACACAGTTCATAACTTTATATATTAAAGATGATTATTATAATAAACACAGTTCATAACTTTATATATTAAAGATGATTATTATTATAATAAACACAGTTCATAACTTTATATATTAAAGATGATTATTATTATAAACACAGTTCATAACTTTATATATTAAAGATGATTATTATTATAAACACAGTTCATAACTTTATATATTAAAGATGATTATTATTATAAACACAGTTCATAACTTTATATATTAAAGATGATTATTATTATAATAAACACAGTTCATAACTTTATATATTAAAGATGATTATTATTATAAACACAGTTCATAACTTTATATATTAAAGATGATTATTATTATAATAAACACAGTTCATAACTTTATATATTAAAGATGATTATTATAATAAACACAGTTCATAACTTTATATATTAAAGATGATTATTATAATAAACACAGTTCATAACTTTATATATTAAAGATGATTATTATTATAAACACAGTTCATAACTTTATATATTAAAGATGATTATTATTATAAACACAGTTCATAACTTTATATATTAAAGATGATTATTATAATAAACACAGTTCATAACTTTATATATTAAAGATGATTATTATTATAAACACAGTTCATAACTTTATATATTAAAGATGATTATTATTATAAACACAGTTCATAACTTTATATATTAAAGATGATTATTATAATAAACACAGTTCATAACTTTATATATTAAAGATGATTATTATAATAATAAACA
Organism: Echiichthys vipera; assembly: GCF_963691815.1. Lineage (NCBI taxonomy): Eukaryota > Metazoa > Chordata > Actinopteri > Perciformes > Trachinidae > Echiichthys > Echiichthys vipera. The sequence continues at coordinate 209,495 of NC_139847.1, read as the reverse complement.
CAGTTCATAACTTTATATATTAAAGATGATTATTATAATAAACACAGTTCATAACTTTATATATTAAAGATGATTATTATAATAAACACAGTTCATAACTTTATATATTAAAGATGATTATTATAATAAACACAGTTCATAACTTTATATATTAAAGATGATTATTATTATAAACACAGTTCATAACTTTATATATTAAAGATGATTATTATAATAAACACAGTTCATAACTTTATATATTAAAGATGATTATTATAATAAACACAGTTCATAACTTTATATATTAAAGATGATTATTATAATAAACACAGTTCATAACTTTATATATTAAAGATGATTATTATAATAAACACAGTTCATAACTTTATATATTAAAGATGATTATTATAATAAACACAGTTCATAACTTTATATATTAAAGATGATTATTATTATAATAAACACAGTTCATAACTTTATATATTAAAGATGATTATTATAATAAACACAGTTCATAACTTTATATATTAAAGATGATTATTATTATAAACACAGTTCATAACTTTATATATTAAAGATGATTATTATAATAAACACAGTTCATAACTTTATATATTAAAGATGATTATTATTATAAACACAGTTCATAACTTTATATATTAAAGATGATTATTATAATAAACACAGTTCATAACTTTATATATTAAAGATGATTATTATAATAAACACAGTTCATAACTTTATATATTAAAGATGATTATTATAATAAACACAGTTCATAACTTTATATATTAAAGATGATTATTATTATAAACACAGTTCATAACTTTATATATTAAAGATGATTATTATAATAAACACAGTTCATAACTTTATATATTAAAGATGATTATTATAATAAACACAGTTCATAACTTTATATATTAAAGATGATTATTATAATAAACACAGTTCATAACTTTATATATTAAAGATGATTATTATTATAATAAACACAGTTCATAACTTTATATATTAAAGATGATTATTATAATAAACACAGTTCATAACTTTATATATTAAAGATGATTATTATTATAAACACAGTTCATAACTTTATATATTAAAGATGATTATTATAATAAACACAGTTCATAACTTTATATATTAAAGATGATTATTATAATAAACACAGTTCATAACTTTATATATTAAAGATGATTATTATTATAAACACAGTTCATAACTTTATATATTAAAGATGATTATTATTATAATAAACACAGTTCATAACTTTATATATTAAAGATGATTATTATAATAAACACAGTTCATAACTTTATATATTAAAGATGATTATTATAATAAACACAGTTCATAACTTTATATATTAAAGATGATTATTATAATAAACACAGTTCATAACTTTATATATTAAAGATGATTATTATAATAAACACAGTTCATAACTTTATATATTAAAGATGATTATTATTATAAACACAGTTCATAACTTTATATATTAAAGATGATTATTATAATAAACACAGTTCATAACTTTATATATTAAAGATGATTATTATTATAATAAACACAGTTCATAACTTTATATATTAAAGATGATTATTATAATAAACACAGTTCATAACTTTATATATTAAAGATGATTATTATTATAATAAACACAGTTCATAACTTTATATATTAAAGATGATTATTATTATAATAAACACAGTTCATAACTTTATATATTAAAGATGATTATTATTATAATAAACACAGTTCATAACTTTATATATTAAAGATGATTATTATAATAAACACAGTTCATAACTTTATATATTAAAGATGATTATTATTATAAACACAGTTCATAACTTTATATATTAAAGATGATGATTATTATAATAAACACAGTTCATAACTTTATATATTAAAGATGATTATTATTATAATAAACACAGTTCATAACTTTATATATTAAAGATGATTATTATTATAAACACAGTTCATAACTTTATATATTAAAGATGATTATTATAATAAACACAGTTCATAACTTTATATATTAAAGATGATTATTATAATAAACACAGTTCATAACTTTATATATTAAAGATGATTATTATTATAAACACAGTTCATAACTTTATATATTAAAGATGATTATTATAATAAACACAGTTCATAACTTTATATATTAAAGATGATTATTATAATAAACACAGTTCATAACTTTATATATTAAAGATGATTATTATTATAAACACAGTTCATAACTTTATATATTAAAGATGATTATTATAATAAACACAGTTCATAACTTTATATATTAAAGATGATTATTATAATAAACACAGTTCATAACTTTATATATTAAAGATGATTATTATAATAAACACAGTTCATAACTTTATATATTAAAGATGATTATTATAATAAACACAGTTCATAACTTTATATATTAAAGATGATTATTATTATAAACACAGTTCATAACTTTATATATTAAAGATGATTATTATAATAAACACAGTTCATAACTTTATATATTAAAGATGATTATTATAATAAACACAGTTCATAACTTTATATATTAAAGATGATTATTATAATAAACACAGTTCATAACTTTATATATTAAAGATGATTATTATAATAAACACAGTTCATAACTTTATATATTAAAGATGATTATTATTATAAACACAGTTCATAACTTTATATATTAAAGATGATTATTATTATAAACACAGTTCATAACTTTATATATTAAAGATGATTATTATAATAAACACAGTTCATAACTTTATATATTAAAGATGATTATTATAATAAACACAGTTCATAACTTTATATATTAAAGATGATTATTATAATAAACACAGTTCATAACTTTATATATTAAAGATGATTATTATAATAAACACAGTTCATAACTTTATATATTAAAGATGATTATTATAATAAACACAGTTCATAACTTTATATATTAAAGATGATTATTATAATAAACACAGTTCATAACTTTATATATTAAAGATGATTATTATAATAAACACAGTTCATAACTTTATATATTAAAGATGATTATTATAATAAACACAGTTCATAACTTTATATATTAAAGATGATTATTATTAATAAACACAGTTCATAACTTTATATATTAAAGATGATTATTATTATTATAAAACACAGTTCATAACTTTATATATTAAAGATGATTATTATTATAATAAACACAGTTCATAACTTTATATATTAAAGATGATTATTATAATAAACACAGTTCATAACTTTATATATTAAAGATGATTATTATAATAAACACAGTTCATAACTTTATATATTAAAGATGATTATTATAATAAACACAGTTCATAACTTTATATATTAAAGATGATTATTATAATAATAAACACAGTTCATAACTTTATATATTAAAGATGATTATTATAATAAACACAGTTCATAACTTTATATATTAAAGATGATTATTATTATAAACACAGTTCATAACTTTATATATTAAAGATGATTATTATTATAATAAACACAGTTCATAACTTTATATATTAAAGATGATTATTATTATAAACACAGTTCATAACTTTATATATTAAAGATGATTATTATAATAAACACAGTTCATAACTTTATATATTAAAGATGATTATTATAATAAACACAGTTCATAACTTTATATATTAAAGATGATTATTATAATAAACACAGTTCATAACTTTATATATTAAAGATGATTATTATTATAATAAACACAGTTCATAACTTTATATATTAAAGATGATTATTATTATAATAAACACAGTTCATAACTTTATATATTAAAGATGATTATTATTATAATAAACACAGTTCATAACTTTATATATTAAAGATGATTATTATTATAAACACAGTTCATAACTTTATATATTAAAGATGATTATTATTATAAACACAGTTCATAACTTTATATATTAAAGATGATTATTATTATAAACACAGTTCATAACTTTATATATTAAAGATGATTATTATTATAAACACAGTTCATAACTTTATATATTAAAGATGATTATTATTATAAACACAGTTCATAACTTTATATATTAAAGATGATTATTATTATAATAAACACAGTTCATAACTTTATATATTAAAGATGATTATTATAATAAACACAGTTCATAACTTTATATATTAAAGATGATTATTATAATAAACACAGTTCATAACTTTATATATTAAAGATGATTATTATTATTATAAACACAGTTCATAACTTTATATATTAAAGATGATTATTATAATAAACACAGTTCATAACTTTATATATTAAAGATGATTATTATTATAATAAACACAGTTCATAACTTTATATATTAAAGATGATTATTATTATAAACACAGTTCATAACTTTATATATTAAAGATGATTATTATAATAAACACAGTTCATAACTTTATATATTAAAGATGATTATTATAATAAACACAGTTCATAACTTTATATATTAAAGATGATTATTATTATTATAAACACAGTTCATAACTTTATATATTAAAGATGATTATTATTATAAACACAGTTCATAACTTTATATATTAAAGATGATTATTATAATAAACACAGTTCATAACTTTATATATTAAAGATGATTATTATAATAAACACAGTTCATAACTTTATATATTAAAGATGATTATTATAATAAACACAGTTCATAACTTTATATATTAAAGATGATTATTATTATAAACACAGTTCATAACTTTATATATTAAAGATGATTATTATTATAAACACAGTTCATAACTTTATATATTAAAGATGATTATTATAATAAACACAGTTCATAACTTTATATATTAAAGATGATTATTATAATAAACACAGTTCATAACTTTATATATTAAAGATGATTATTATTATAAACACAGTTCATAACTTTATATATTAAAGATGATGATTATTATAATAAACACAGTTCATAACTTTATATATTAAAGATTATTATTATTATAAACACAGTTCATAACTTTATATATTAAAGATGATTATTATAATAAACACAGTTCATAACTTTATATATTAAAGATGATTATTATTATAAACACAGTTCATAACTTTATATATTAAAGATGATTATTATTATAAACACAGTTCATAACTTTATATATTAAAGATGATTATTATAATAAACACAGTTCATAACTTTATATATTAAAGATGATTATTATAATAAACACAGTTCATAACTTTATATATTAAAGATGATTATTATAATAAACACAGTTCATAACTTTATATATTAAAGATGATTATTATAATAAACACAGTTCATAACTTTATATATTAAAGATGATTATTATTATTATAAACACAGTTCATAACTTTATATATTAAAGATGATTATTATAATAAACACAGTTCATAACTTTATATATTAAAGATGATTATTATTATAAACACAGTTCATAACTTTATATATTAAAGATGATTATTATTATAAACACAGTTCATAACTTTATATATTAAAGATGATTATTATTATAAACACAGTTCATAACTTTATATATTAAAGATGATTATTATAATAAACACAGTTCATAACTTTATATATTAAAGATGATTATTATTATAAACACAGTTCATAACTTTATATATTAAAGATGATTATTATTATAATAAACACAGTTCATAACTTTATATATTAAAGATGATTATTATTATTATAAACACAGTTCATAACTTTATATATTAAAGATGATTATTATAATAAACACAGTTCATAACTTTATATATTAAAGATGATTATTATAATAAACACAGTTCATAACTTTATATATTAAAGATGATTATTATTATAATAAACACAGTTCATAACTTTATATATTAAAGATGATTATTATAATAAACACAGTTCATAACTTTATATATTAAAGATGATTATTATAATAAACACAGTTCATAACTTTATATATTAAAGATGATTATTATTATAATAAACACAGTTCATAACTTTATATATTAAAGATGATTATTATAATAAACACAGTTCATAACTTTATATATTAAAGATGATTATTATTATAAACACAGTTCATAACTTTATATATTAAAGATGATTATTATTATAAACACAGTTCATAACTTTATATATTAAAGATGATTATTATAATAAACACAGTTCATAACTTTATATATTAAAGATGATTATTATAATAAACACAGTTCATAACTTTATATATTAAAGATGATTATTATAATAAACACAGTTCATAACTTTATATATTAAAGATGATTATTATTATAAACACAGTTCATAACTTTATATATTAAAGATGATTATTATTATTATAAACACAGTTCATAACTTTATATATTAAAGATGATTATTATTATAATAAACACAGTTCATAACTTTATATATTAAAGATGATTATTATAATAAACACAGTTCATAACTTTATATATTAAAGATGATTATTATTATAATAAACACAGTTCATAACTTTATATATTAAAGATGATTATTATAATAAACACAGTTCATAACTTTATATATTAAAGATGATTATTATTATAATAAACACAGTTCATAACTTTATATATTAAAGATGATTATTATTATTATTATTATAGTTGTTATGTTGGTCCCATCTGAATGTAGACGGCTCATTGTTTAATTGATTTGTAGTATGACTGATAATAAGCACCACACTGTTGAGATCATGTGTAGTGTGTGTTATCAGGGAGATGACAGTGGATTTGAAGGCTGTGACGACGAGAGCTCGGATCAGGACCCTGATTCCACTCCCAACACAAAAGAAATGGAGAGGGACGAGTCGGGCGATTCAGACTCTAGTGAATCAAGTGATGAAGATGAAGTGGCACAACAAACACAACTGTGGATGGAAAAAACAGTTTTCTTAGAGAAAGAAATCTTTTGATGTCCCTGAAATTCAAATGCACATTCAAAGGACCAAGTGGCATCGCTCCAGACAATCCTCTTTCTCCCCTGGAGCGTTTCAGAAAGTTCATACCACCTGAGTAACTGCAGAAGACGCCTGACACATGTAACTAACTTAACATAACTATAACACGTGTAAGAACTGAGAAACATGGTTCAGACATGGGGCTGACAATACAAAGGTTCTGTTTCCCTTCAGCAAGAAGGTCACAGGTTCGCATCCCGACCTCGGCCTTTCTGTGCGGAGTTAGCATGTTGTCCCCGTGTCTGCGTGGGTTCCTGGTTTGAATCCCTTCTGTGTGGAGTTTGCATGTTGTCCCCGTGTCTGCGTGGGTTCCTGGTTTGAGTCCCTTCTGTGTGGAGTTTGCATGTTGTCCGCGTGTCTGCGTGGGTTTTCTCCGGGTTCCTGGTTTGAGTCCCTTCTGTGTGGAGCGTGTCCCCCCCGTGTCTGCGTGGGTGTTCTCCGGGTTCTCCGGTTTCCTCCCACAGTCCAAAGACGTGCAGGTGTTGGGTTCATTGATGACTCTAAATCACCCGTAGGTGTGAATGGTTGTCTGTCTCTGTTCGTCTCTATGTGTCCTGTGATAGACTGGCGTCCTGTCCAGGGTGGACCCGCCTCACGCCCCCCGATGTCAGCTGGGATCGGCTCCAGCACCCCCGCGACCCCGACCCCGGGATAAGCGGTTGAAGATGAATGAATGAATGATGTTTTGGTCTGTTGCACTATGTTTGTGTTCCCAAGTACATTCGTCTGTTGTTCAGGTTCCTGCGGATACAGTCGCTCGTTGAGAGGTGAGGCAACGTTCTGTGATTGTCTTTATCAGATGTGTTATTGTGATTGTCTTTATCAGATGTGTTATTGTGATTGTCTTTATCAGATGTGTTATTGTGATTGTCTTTATCAGATGTGTTATTGTGATTGTCTTTATCAGATGTGTTATTGTGATTGTCTTTATGAGATGTGTTATTGTGATTGTCTTTATCAGATGTGTTATTGTGATTGTCTTTATGAGATGTGTTATTGTGATTGTCTTTATCAGATGTGTTATTGTGATTGTCTTTATGAGATGTGTTATTGTGATTGTCTTTATGAGATGTGTTATTGTGATTGTCTTTATCAGATGTGTTATTGTGATTGTCTTTATCAGATGTGTTATTGTGATTGTCTTTATGAGATGTGTTATTGTGATTGTCTTTATGAGATGTGTTATTGTGATTGTCTTTATCAGATGTGTTATTGTGATTGTCTTTATCAGATGTGTTATTGTGATTGTCTTTATCAGATGTGTTATTGTGATTGTCTTTATCAGATGTGTTATTGTGATTGTCTTTATGAGATGTGTTATTGTGATTGTCTTTATCAGATGTGTTATTGTGATTGTCTTTATGAGATGTGTTATTGTGATTGTCTTTATCAGATGTGTTATTGTGATTGTCTTTATGAGATGTGTTATTGTGATTGTCTTTATCAGATGTGTTATTGTGATTGTCTTTATGAGATGTGTTATTGTGATTGTCTTTATCAGATGTGTTATTGTGATTGTCTTTATGAGATGTGTTCTGTGATTGTCTTCATCAGATGTGTTATTGTGATTGTCTTTATCAGATGTGTTATTGTGATTGTCTTTATCAGATGTGTTATTGTGATTGTCTTTATGAGATGTGTTATTGTGATTGTCTTTATGAGATGTGTTATTGTGATTGTCTTTATGAGATGTGTTCTGTGATTGTCTTTATCAGATGTGTTATTGTGATTGTCTTTATGAGATGTGTTGTGTGATTGTCTTTATGAGATGTGTTATTGTGATTGTCTTTATCAGATGTGTTATTGTGATTGTCTTTATCAGATGTGTTATTGTGATTGTCTTTATCAGATGTGTTATTGTGATTGTCTTTATCAGATGTGTTATTGTGATTGTCTTTATGAGATGTGTTATTGTGATTGTCTTTATCAGATGTGTTATTGTGATTGTCTTTATCAGATGTGTTATTGTGATTGTCTTTATGAGATGTGTTATTGTGATTGTCTTTATCAGATGTGTTATTGTGATTGTCTTTATGAGATGTGTTCTGTGATTGTCTTTATGAGATGTGTTATTGTGATTGTGTTTATGAGATGTGTTCTGTGATTGTCTTTATCAGATGTGTTATTGTGATTGTCTTTATGAGATGTGTTATTGTGATTGTCTTTATCAGATGTGTTATTGTGATTGTCTTTATCAGATGTGTTATTGTGATTGTCTTTATGAGATGTGTTATTGTGATTGTCTTTATCAGATGTGTTATTGTGATTGTCTTTATCAGATGTGTTATTGTGATTGTCTTTATGAGATGTGTTATTGTGATTGTCTTTATCAGATGTGTTATTGTGATTGTCTTTATCAGATGTGTTATTGTGATTGTCTTTATCAGATGTGTTATTGTGATTGTCTTTATCAGATGTGTTATTGTGATTGTCTTTATGAGATGTGTTATTGTGATTGTCTTTATCAGATGTGTTCTGTGATTGTCTTTATCAGATGTGTTATTGTGATTGTCTTTATGAGATGTGTTATTG
>NC_139847.1:182500-195000 GCF_963691815.1 Echiichthys vipera | reverse complement strand
GAACCTGCACCGTGTCCGTGTCGCAGTGGTTTCTCGCGGCTCCGCGGCGGTGCCTCGCCACATGCTAACCCGTTAGCCTGCTGCTAACGGAGGGGGATGGGGAGGCTAGCTCCGCAGAGGGCGGGAAGCAAATGGTGGTCCATTGTTCTGTGCAGCTAGCCTGTTAGCACGGCTAAGCTAACTGCAGCTAGCCCGTTAGCATGGCTAAGCTAACTGCAGAGGTCCATAGAAGACGCAGCTAGCGCCGGTTCCCTTCATCTGTGTGCGGCTCATGGAGCTCCGGTCACAGCGGGGCGGAGGGACCGGCCCCGGCGGGACGTCCCGGCACTCTCCCCCGCGGACAGAGCGTCCTCCGCGGGCCGGTGGGGCCTCCGGTCCCCGGCGGAGAAAATGGAGCCTCACTTTGTTCCCTTTGTTCAATAAAAAGCGGTTTAGTGAAGCGGGTACCGGACAGTCACCGGACAGTTACCGGGGTCGGTCACCGGGGTCGGTCACCGGGGTCCATCCCGACCGTGATCACACACACGGACGGTTAAAGGTCAAAAATGAACTTTGTGAATAAAACACAAAGAAAGGGAAATGTTTTTGTGTTTCCTGTGAAATTAAAGAACTTTATCATTAAAAAGAACTAAACCAACATTATGATGTTTCACTTAAACACCATCATTATAAATTATATTTATATATTTATATATATTATAATTCTGATCATGATGAAAATATCTAAAGTTCTGAATGTACACGATGACTGATCATTAAACAGCTGTTATTGTGACATTAATATATATTAATACTGCAGTGATATATTTATGATGTGTGTGTGTGTGTCAGGCCGCCACTATGATGCGTAAAGACGTCAACAAGCCGAAGGGGAAGACGTCGGCGTACGCCTTCTTCGTCCAGACGTGTCGAGAGGAACACCGGAAGAAGAACCCCGAGCAGTCGGTCAACTTCGCCGAGTTCTCCAAGAAGTGCTCCGAGAGGTGGAAGGTGAGACGGGTGGTGAGGGGCGGGTCAGACAGACGGGTGGTGAGGGCGGGTCAGACAGACGGGCACAGGGGAGACAGACGGGTGGTGAGGGACGGGTCAGACAGACAGGTGGTGAGGGGCGGCTCAGACAGACAGGTGGTGAGGGACGGGTCAGACAGACGGGCACAGGGGAGACAGACGGGTGGTGAGGGACGGGTCAGACAGACGGGCACAGGGGAGACAGACGGGTGGTGAGGGACGGGTCAGACAGACAGGTGGTGAGGGGCGGCTCAGACAGACAGGTGGTGAGGGACGGGTGCAGACAGACAGGTGGTGAGGACGGGTCAGACAGACAGGTGGTGAGGGACGGGTCAGACAGACAGGTGGTGAGGGACGGGTCAGACAGACGGGTACAGGGGAGACAGACGGGAGGTGAGGGACGGGTCAGACAGACGGGTACAGGGGAGACAGACGGGTACAGGGGAGACAGACAGGTGGTGGGGGACGGGTCAGACAGACGGGTACAGGGGAGACAGACAGGTGGTGAGAGACGGGTCAGACAGACGGGTACAGGTGAGACAGACGGACAGGTACAGGTGAGACAGACAGGTACAGACACCCACAGAGGGGACAGACGGGCACAGGTGAGACAGGTACAGACACCCACAGAGGGGACAGACGGGCACAGGTGAGACAGGTACAGACGGGTTACAGGTGAGACAGACGGACAGGTACAGACACCCACAGAGGGGACAGACGGGCACAGGTGAGACAGACATGCACAGGTGAGACAGGGGCAGACGGGTACAGGTGAGACAGACGGACACAGGTCAGACAGACACGCACAGGGGAGACAGGTAGAGACGTTTGAAGCCGGTGCAGAACGGTGCGTTCAGGTGCAGAGGAGCATGAGCGCGCCTGAAGCGGCGTGGGGCTCCCGCCCGCCCCTGGTGCCCGTGAGCCGGTGTCCTGGGCGTGTAGGTGACGGCGTGCTCTTCTTTCAGGGTCTGACGGCCAGCGACAAGAAGTGTTTCGAGGACATGGCCAAAGCCGACAAGGTGCGTTACAACCGCGAGATGAGCGACTACATCCCCCCCAAAGGCTTCGGGAAGAGGGGGCGCAAGAGGAAAGACCCCAACGCCCCCAAGAGACCCCCGTAAGTCTGAGCTCGGCACAGGACTCTTATTCTGAAAGGGCCCATGAGCCCCTTTTATTCTGAAAGGGCCCATGAGCCCATTTTATTTTGAAAGGGCCGATGAGCCCGTTTTATTTTGAAAGGTCCGATGAGCCCGTTTTATTTTGAAAGGTCCGATGAGCCCGTTTTATTCTGAAAGGTCTGATGAGCCCGTTTTATTCTGAAAGGGCCCATGAGCCCGTTTTATTCTGAAAGGGCTGATGAGCCCTTTTATTTTGAAAGGTCTGATGAGCCCTTTTATTTTGAAAGGTCTGATGAGCCCTTTTATTTTGAAAGGTCTGATGAGCCCTTTTGTTTTGAAAGGTCTGATGAGCCCTTTTATTTTGAAAGGTCTGATGAGCCCTTTTATTCTGAAAGGTCTGATGAGCCCTTTTATTTTGAAAGGTCTGATGAGCCCTTTTATTCTGAAAGGTCTGATGAGCCCTTTTATTTTGAAAGGTCAGATGAGCCCTTTTGTTTTGAAAGGTCTGATGAACCCTTTTATTTTGAAAGGTCTGATGCTGCGTTCATGAGCTTTATTGTGAAAACAGGAAGTGGTGATTTTGTTCTCAGTTCAGAATGTCCCACTGCACCTGAACGCAGCATTTAAACACAGGTTAGAGAAGCTGCTGTTGTTGTTGTGTTGTTGTTGCTCTTGTTGTTGTTGCCGTTGTCATGGAGACGTGTCTGTCACAGTGAAAATGAAAGAAACCTGTTTGACTGTAAACGTGTTTGTTTACTGAATCACTTCACTACTGACCTGCCCCCCCCTCTCCCGTCTCCCCCCCTCTCCTGTCTCACCCGTCTCCCCCCCTCTCCTGCCCCCCCCCCCCCTCACCTGCCCCCCCCCCCCCCCCCCCCCCCCTCCTGTCTCACCTGCCCCCCCTGCCTCCCCCCCGTCTCCCCCCCAGCTCGGCCTTCTTCGTCTTCTGCAGTGAGTACCGTCCCAGTGTGAAGCAGCAGTTCCCGGGTCTGTCCATAGGAGACTGTGCCAAGAAGCTCGGGGAGATGTGGAGCAAACTGTCCCAGTCTGAGAAGCTGCCCTACGAGGAGAAGGCCCAGAAGCTCCGGGAGAAGTACGACCGGTGAGTCAGGGGGGAGACAGGGGGGGGGGGCAGGTGAGGGAGGGAGGGGGGGGGGGGCAGGTGAGAGGGGGAGGGAGGGGGGGGGGGGGGGGGGGGGGCAGGTGAGGGAGGGAGAGACAGGTGAGGGAGGGAGACAGGTGAGGAGCAAACTGTCTCAGTCTGAGAAGCTGCCCTACGAGGAGAAGGCCCAGAAGCTCCGGGAGAAGTACGACCGGGTGAGTCAGGGGGGGGGGCAGGTGAGGGAGGGAGGGGGGGGGGGGGCAGGTGAGAGGGGGAGCGGGTGAGGAGAGGGAGGGGGGGGGGGGGGGGGGGGGGGGACAGGTGAGGGACCTGCTGATCAAACCAGTGAGGCTCAAACAAAATCAGTGTAATTTCAGTGACATGTGAATGTAGAGAACCTCTGGATCTCCTGGTTCAGGTCCTGGTCCAGGTTCTGGTCCTGGTTCCAGTCCTGGTTCAGGTCCTGGTCCTGGTCCAGGTCAGCAGCACCTCTTTAGGCGTGTTGTTTGTGTTTGTGGCGTGGTTACGTTGTTGTTGACCCGGCCTCTGCTCCTCAGGACATGGTGGCGTACCGCGGCGGCGGCACCACGTACGCCAGGAACCCCGGCTCCTCAGCTCAGGGGGCCGAGGAAGAGGAGGACGACGAGGGCGAGGACGAAGACGACGACGACGATGACGACGAGTAGAGACGGACGAGGCGGTGTGTGTGTGTTTCAGAGGGCAGACAGGTGAGCTGAAGGTCTGACAGGTTCAAAACACTCAGCCAATCAGAGCAGAGCACACACGCAGGTGTGTCTGAGTCCCAGCCAATCAGAGCAGAGCACACACGCAGGTGTGTCTGAGTCCCAGCCAATCAGAGCAGAGCACACACGCAGGTGTGTCTGAGTCCCAGCCAATCAGAGCAGAGCACACACGCAGGTGTGTCTGAGTCCCAGCCAATCAGAGCAGAGCACACACGCAGGTGGCTGTGACAGAGGCTTGAGAAGGCGCCGTGCTGCGTCAGTTCAGCACGTTTTTCTTTATGAACCCGGTTTATTTCAGCGCGCAGGCGCCACGCCCAGCGTCAGAGCCTGGAGCCACGCCCTGCGTCCACGCCCTGCGTCAGAGCCTGGAGCCACGCCCTGCGTCAGAGCGTGGAGCCGCGTCCACGCCCTGCGTCAAAGCCTGGAGCCGCGTCCTGCAGACGCCATTCTTTAACGTGTGACAGTGTTCCAAGATGACCTCCAGCCACGACGACGCTGGACGCACAGCAACCGACCCCGACAACCACAACCGACCTTGACAACGTCGACCACAGCCGTAGCCGGCGGCTGCTCGGCTTCTGGAGCGTTCCTCCAAAAAGGGCAGCGGCCCCTTCAGCGCGCTGACGAAGTCACATGATCACAACGGCCTCATTGAAATGGCTCCGCGGTGAGTGAGTGGGTGGGCGCTCCGCGGTGAGTGAGTGGGTGGGCGCTCCGCGGTGAGTGAGTGGGAGGGCGCTCCGCGGTGAGTGAGTGGGAGGGCGCTCCGCGGTGAGTGAGTGGGAGGGCGCTCCGCGGTGAAAGAGCTGCAGGCTTCAGTGCGTCACTCCGACCCCCGGCTTTAGTGAAACAGACGTCAGGTCACTTTAACTTTACAGGATTTAAATACTGATGTGTTCTGAACCTGACAGACAGACAGGTGACAGACAGACAGACAGGTGACAGACAGACAGACAGGTGAGAGACAGACAGACAGGTGAGAGAGAGACAGGTGAGAGACAGACAGACAGGTGAGAGAGAGACAGGTGACAGACAGACAGACAGTTGACAGACAGACAGGTGAGAGACAGACAGACAGACAGGTGACAGACAGACAGACAGGTGAGAGACAGACAGACAGGTGAGAGACAGACAGACAGACAGACAGGTGAGAGACAGACAGACAGACAGGTGACAGACAGACAGACAGGTGAGAGACAGACAGACAGACAGGTGACAGACAGACAGACAGGTGAGAGAGACAGACAGGTTGCTCTGAAACACACACAGGACCAGTGTGTGTGTGTGTGTGTGTGTCACAGTGTGTGTGTGTGTTGGAGGTCATCATGTTCAAGTGTCCCATAACGGAGGACACCCCCCCCCCTCACTGTTACCATGGTTACCCTGCACCCCCTCCTCCCCGTGTGTTACCATGGAAACCCCTGCCCCCCCTCCTCTTCTTCATGTTGTTGTTTTTTATTTTCTTACGAGTTTTTCTGTTCTTTGTTCGCCGTCGCCATAGAAACGTCAACTTTTATAATAAAACGAGCACCTGAGGGAAAAACACTCGCAACTTTATTGATCCTGCAAACACCAACAAACACTGTTCAATAACTTTATTGATCCTGCAAACACCAACAAACACTGTTCAATAACTTTATTGATCCTGCAAACACCAACAAACACTGTTCAATAACTTTATTGATCCTGCAAACACGAACAAACTCTGTTCAATAACTTTATTGATCCTGCAAACACAAACAAACACTGTTCAATAACTTTATTGATCCTGCAAACACAAACAAACTCTGTTCAATAACTTTATTGATCCTGCAAACACAAACAAACTCTGTTCAATAACTTTATTGATCCTGCAAACACAAACAAACTGTTCAATAACTTTATTGATCCTGCAAACACAAACAAACACTGTTCAATAACTTTATTGATCCTGCAAACACCAACAAACACTGTTCAATAACTTTATTGATCCTGCAAACACCAACAAACACTGTTCAATAACTTTATTGATCCTGCAAACAAACAAACACTGTTCAATAACTTTATTGATCCTGCAAACACAAACAAACTGTTCAATAACTTTATTGATCCTGCAAACACAAACAAACACTGTTCAATAACTTTATTGATCCTGCAAACACCAACAAACACTGTTCAATAACTTTATTGATCCTGCAAACACAAACTCTGTTCAATAACTTTATTGATCCTGCAAACACAAACAAACTCTGTTCAATAACTTTATTGATCCTGCAAACACAAACTCTGTTCAATAACTTTATTGATCCTGCAAACACCAACAAACACCGTTCAATAACTTTATTGATCCTGCAAACACAAACAAACTCTGTTCAATAACTTTATTGATCCTGCAAACACAAACAACTCTGTTCAATAACTTTATTGATCCTGCAAACACGAACAAACTCTGTTCAATAACTTTATTGATCCTGCAAACACCAACAAACTCTGTTCAATAACTTTATTGATCCTGCAAACACCAACAAACACTGTTCAATAACTTTATTGATCCTGCAAACACCAACAAACTCTGTTCAATAACTTTATTGATCCTGCAAACACCAACAAACACTGTTCAATAACTTTATTGATCCTGCAAACACAAACAAACACTGTTCAATAACTTTATTGATCCTGCAAACACAAACAAACACTGTTCAATAACTTTATTGATCCTGCAAACACAAACAAACACTGTTCAATAACTTTATTGATCCTGCAAACACAAACAAACACTGTTCAATAACCTTATTGATCCTGCAAACACAAACAAACACTGTTCAATAACCTTATTGATCCTGCAAACAAACAAACACTGTTCAATAACTTTATTGATCCTGCAAACACTGTTCAATAACTTTATTGATCCTGCAAACACAAACAAACACTGTTCAATAACTTTATTGATCTGCAAACACAAACTCTGTTCAATAACTTCATTGATCCTGCAAACAAACAAACACTGTTCAATAACTTTATTGATCCTGCAAACACAAACTTTGTTCAATAACTTTATTGATCCTGCAAACAAACAAACACTGTTCAATAACTTTATTGATCCTGCAAACACAAACAAACTGTTCAATAACTTTATTGATCCTGCAAACACAAACAAACACTGTTCAATAACTTTATTGATCCTGCAAACACCAACAAACACTGTTCAATAACTTTATTGATCCTGCAAACACAAACTCTGTTCAATAACTTTATTGATCCTGCAAACACAAACAAACTCTGTTCAATAACTTTATTGATCCTGCAAACACAAACTCTGTTCAATAACTTTATTGATCCTGCAAACACCAACAAACACCGTTCAATAACTTTATTGATCCTGCAAACACAAACAAACTCTGTTCAATAACTTTATTGATCCTGCAAACACAAACAAACTCTGTTCAATAACTTTATTGATCCTGCAAACACGAACAAACTCTGTTCAATAACTTTATTGATCCTGCAAACACCAACAAACTCTGTTCAATAACTTTATTGATCCTGCAAACACCAACAAACTCTGTTCAATAACTTTATTGATCCTGCAAACACCAACAAACACTGTTCAATAACTTTATTGATCCTGCAAACACCAACAAACTCTGTTCAATAACTTTATTGATCCTGCAAACACCAACAAACACTGTTCAATAACTTTATTGATCCTGCAAACACAAACGAAACACTGTTCAATAACTTTATTGATCCTGCAAACACAAACAAACACTGTTCAATAACTTTATTGATCCTGCAAACACAAACAAACACTGTTCAATAACTTTATTGATCCTGCAAACACAAACAAACACTGTTCAATAACCTTATTGATCCTGCAAACACAAACAAACACTGTTCAATAACCTTATTGATCCTGCAAACAAACAAACACTGTTCAATAACTTTATTGATCCTGCAAACACTGTTCAATAACTTTATTGATCCTGCAAACACAAACAAACACTGTTCAATAACTTTATTGATCCTGCAAACACAAACTCTGTTCAATAACTTCATTGATCCTGCAAACAAACAAACACTGTTCAATAACTTTATTGATCCTGCAAACACAAACTTTGTTCAATAACTTTATTGATCCTGCAAACACAAACAAACTCTGTTCAATAACTTTATTGATCCTGCAAACACAAACAAACTCTGTTCAATAACTTTATTGATCCTGCAAACACAAACAAACACTGTTCAATAACTTTATTGATCCTGCAAACACGAACAAACTCTTCAATAACTTTATTGATCCTGCAAACACAAACAAACCCCCTTAACCATATATAAGGTTATGGGCTTGTGTGGTAGCAGGGACCCCAAACTTCCCTTTCCCGGGCCTCATTAACCAGCTCTAACTGGGGGATCCTGAGGCGTTCCCAGGCCAGTGTGGAGATCTAATCTCTCCACCTGGTCCTGGGTCTTCCCCGAGGCCTCCTCCCAGCTGGACGTGCCTGGAACACCTCCCTAGGGAGGGGCCCAGGGTTCATCCAGACCAGATGATCCTGAACCACCTCAACTGGCTCCTTTCAACACAAAGGAGCAGCGGCTCTACTCCGAGTTCCTCACGGATGCTGAACTTCTCCCCCTCTCTCTAAGGGAGACTCCAGACCCCCTCCTGAGGAAACACACTTCACACGCTTGGACCTGGACCTGGTTCTGTGGGTCCTGACCTGGACCTGGTTCTGTGGGTCCTGACCTGGTTCTTTGGGTCCTGACCTGGACCTGGTTCTGTGGGTCCTGACCTGGACCTGGTTCTGTGGGTCCTGACCTGGACCTGGTTCTGTGGGTCCTGACCTGGACCTGGTTCTTTGGTCCTGACCTGGTTCTGTGGGTCCTGACCTGGACCTGGTTCTTTGGGTCCTGACCTGGACCTGGTTCTGTGGGTCCTGACCTGGTTCTTTGGGTCCTGACCTGGACCTGGTTCTGTGGGTCCTGACCTGGACCTGGTTCTGTGGGTCCTGACCTGGACCTGGTTCTGTGGGTCCTGACCTGGACCTGGTTCTGTGGGTCCTGACCTGGACCTGGTTCTGTGGGTCCTGACCTGGACCTGGTTCTTTGGGTCCTGACCTGGACCTGGTTCTGTGGGTCCTGACCCAGCTTTCAGGACCACAGGTGAGGGTAGGAACCAGGACTGAGGGTAGAGCGACTGCAGCTCCGCCCCCGCTGCTCCATCGTCCCCTCACTCTGAACCAGATCCAGAGGTGCTGATCCTCATCCCGGCCGTTTCACACTCTCAAGTCTTAGAAGAGTCTTTAGTCTTTAGAGTCTGTGGTCTTAGTCTTTAGAGTCTGTGGTCTTAGTCTGTGGTCTTAGTCTTTAGAGTCTGTGGTCTTAGTCTTTAGAGTCTGTGGTCTTAGTCTTTAGAGTCTGTGGTCTTAGTCTTTAGTCTGTGGTCTTAGTCTTAGTCTGTGGTCTTGGTCTTAGTCTGTGGTCTTGGTCTTAGTCTGTGGTCCGTGGTCTTGGTCTGTGGTCTTGGTCTGTGGTCATGGTCCGTGGTCTTGGTCTGTGGTCATGGTTCTTGGTCTGTAGTAGTGGTCTTGGTCTGTGGTAGTGGTCCTGGTCTGTGGTCGCGGTCTGTGTAAGTGGTCTTGGTCTGTGGTAGTGGTCTTGGTCTGTGGTGGTGGTCTTGGCCTGTGGTAGTGGTCTTGGTCTGTGGTAGTGGTCCTGGTCTTGGTCTGTGGTGGTGGTGGTCTTGGTCTTAGTCTGTGGTCCTGGTCTGTGGTAGTGGTCCTGGTCTGTGGTCTTGGTCCGTGGTCCTGGTCCGTGGTCCTGGTCTGTGGTCGTGGTCTTTGGTAGTGGTCTTGGTCCTGGTCTGTGGTAGTGGTCCTGGTCTTGGTCTGTGGTAGTGGTCCTGGTCTGTGGTAGTGGTCCTGGTCTGTGGTCCTGGTCTGTGGTCTTGGTCTGTGGTCCGTGGTAGTGGTCCTGGTCTGTGGTAGTGGTCCTGGTCTGTGGTAGTGGTCTGTGGTAGTGGTCCTGGTCTGTGGTAGTGGTCCTGGTCTGTGGTAGTGGTCGTGGTCTGTGGTAGTGGTCCTGGTCTGTGGTAGTGGTCTTGGTCTGTGGTCGTGGTCTGTGGTAGTGGTCCTGGTCTGTGGTAGTGGTCCTGGTCTGTGGTCTTGGTCTGTGGTAGTGGTCCTGGTCTGTGGTAGTGGTCCTGGTCTGTGGTAGTGGTCCTGGTCTGTGGTAGTGGTCCTGGTCTGTGGTAGTGGTCTTGGTCTTAGTCTGTGGTCCTGGTCTTGGTCTGTGGTAGTGGTCCTGGTCTGTGGTAGTGGTCTTGGTCTTAGTCTGTGGTCTTGGTCTGTGGTAGTGGTCCTGGTCTGTGGTAGTGGTCCTGGTCTGTGGTCCTGGTCTTGGTCTGTGGTCCTGGTCTTGGTCTGTGGTCCTGGTCTGTGGTAGTGGTCTTGGTCTGTGGTCGTGGTCTGTGGTCTTGGTCTGTGGTCCTGGTCTTGGTCTGTGGTAGTGGTCTTGGTCTGTGGTAGTGGTCCTGGTCTTGGTCTGTGGTCCTGGTCTGTGGTAGTGGTCTGTGGTAGTGGTCTTGGTCTGTGGTAGTGGTCCTGGTCTGTGGTAGTGGTCTTGGTCTGTGGTAGTGGTCTTGGTCTGTGGTAGTGGTCTTGGTCTGTGGTAGTGGTCTTGGTCTGTGGTAGTGGTCGTGGTCTTGGTCTGTGGTCCTGGTCTTGGTCTGTGGTAGTGGTCTGTGGTAGTGGTCTTGGTCTGTGGTAGTGGTCCTGGTCTGTGGTAGTGGTCTTGGTCTGTGGTAGTGGTCCTGGTCTGTGGTAGTGGTCTTGGTCTGTGGTAGTGGTCTTGGTCTGTGGTAGTGGTCCTGGTCTGTGGTAGTGGTCTTGGTCTGTGGTAGTGGTCCTGGTCTGTGGTAGTGGTCTGTGGTCTTGGTCCTGGTCTGTGGTAGTGGTCTTGGTCTGTGGTAGTGGTCTTGGTCTGTGGTAGTGGTCTTGGTCTGTGGTAGTGGTCTGTGGTAGTGGTCGTGGTCTTGGTCTGTAGTAGTGGTCTTGGTCTGTGGTAGTGGTCCTGGTCTGTGGTCTTGGTCTGTGGTAGTGGTCTTGGTCTGTGGTAGTGGTCCTGGTCTTGGTCTGTGGTCCTGGTCTTGGTCTGTGGTAGTGGTCCTGGTCTTGGTCTGTGGTCCTGGTCTTGGTCTGTGGTAGTGGTCTTGGTCTTAGTTTGTGGTCCTGGTCTTGGTCTTGGTCCATTAATGACACGGACGTTGTGTTTTGTGGTTTTCCCGTTTACTCGTTTTTTATTGGCTGATAAACATCGGGACATTTTCAGGCAGGATAAATCCACCAATCACAAACAAGCATCGTATGACATCATACAGCAGGGCCCTCTGATTGGCCCGTCACTCTGTAAAGGAAGACGATTGGAGGAGAGCACAGGGGACAGTGATTGACAGGTGAGGAGTCCTCCTGTTGGCCCCGCCCACCTGAGGAGAGTCAGTGTGTGGTTGTCACGGTAACAGTCGACCATCGTAAACAAAAACAGACACGTAAACAAAGACTTGTTGCTAACTCGCTAATAAGCTACGCACCAATGAACCATCAAACACGGTTGCTACGGTTACTAACGCTGGATTCACGGTGAGACCTGGACCCGGACCCGGACCCAGACCTGGACCCGGACATGGACCTGGACCTGGACCCGGACATGGACCTCGACCTGGACCCGGACCTGGACCCGGACCTGGACTCTGTTGTTGTTGTTGTCGGGCGGAAAGGTCTAAAGTTTAAAGAGGCTGTGAACCAATAACTGAGCCCCAGCTGCAGGTCCTGGATCTGACCCTGGATCAGACCCTGGATCAGACCCTGGATCAGGTCCTGGATCTGACCCTGGATCAGACCCTGGATCAGACTCTGGATCTGACCCTGGATCAGACCCTGGATCAGACCCTGGATCAGGTCCTGGATCTGACCCTGGATCAGACCCTGGATCAGACTCTGGATCTGACCCTGGATCAGACCCTGGATCAGACCCTGGATCAGGTCCTGGATCAGACCCTGGATCAGACTCTGGATCTGACCCTGGATCAGACCCTGGATCAGACCCTGGATCAGGTCCTGGATCAGACCCTGGATCAGACCCTGGATCAGACTCTGGATCTGACCCTGGATCAGACCCTGGATCAGACCCTGGATCAGGTCCTGGATCAGACCCTGGATCAGACCCTGGATCAGACCCTGGATCAGACCCTGGATCTGACCCTGGATCAGACCCTGGATCAGGTCCTGGATCAGACCCTGGATCAGGTCCTGGATCAGACTCTGGATCAGACCCTGGATCAGACTCTGGATCAGACTCTGGATCAGGTCCTGGATCAGACCCTGGATCAGACCCTGGATCAGACTCTGGATCAGACTCTGGATCTGACCCTGGATCAGACCCTGGATCAGACTCTGGATCAGACCCTGGATCAGACCCTGGATCAGACCCTGATGCCGTCATCCGTCGGGTCAGTGGTGACCTAACACCCTTTCACAATAAGACTTCCTGTCGGAG
>NC_139847.1:170000-177500 GCF_963691815.1 Echiichthys vipera | reverse complement strand
GCTCAGTGGGACATTAACAGGCTTTACACTGGGCTCAGTGGGACATTAACAGGCTTTACACTGGGCTCAGTGGACATTAACAGGCTTTACACTGGGCTCAGTGGGACATTAACAGACTTTACACTGGGCTCAGTGGGACATTAACAGACTTTACACTGGGCTCAGTGGGACATTAACAGGCTTTACACTGGGCTCAGTGGGACATTAACAGGCTTTACACTGGGCTCAGTGGGACATTAACAGACTTTACACTGGGCTCAGTGGATATTAACAGACTTTACACTGGGCTCAGTGGACATTAACAGACTTTACACTGGGCTCAGTGGGACATTAACAGGCTTTACACTGGGCTCAGTGGGACATTAACAGACTTTACACTGGGCTCAGTGGGACATTAACAGACTTTACACTGGGCTCAGTGGGACATTAACAGACTTTACACTGGGCTCAGTGGGACATTAACAGGCTTTACACTGGGCTCAGTGGGACATTAACAGGCTTTACACTGGGCTTAGTGGGACATTAACAGACTTTACACTGGGCTCAGTGGATATTAACAGACTTTACACTGGGCTCAGTGGACATTAACAGACTTTACACTGGGCTCAGTGGGACATTAACAGGCTTTACACTGGGCTCAGTGGGACATTAACAGACTTTACACTGGGCTCAGTGGGACATTAACAGGCTTTACACTGGGCTCAGTGGGACATTAACAGACTTTACACTGGGCTCAGTGGACATTAACAGGCTTTACACTGGGCTCAGTGGACATGAACAGGCTTTACACTGGGCTCAGTGGACATTAACAGGCTTTACACTGGGCTCAGTGGACATTAACAGACTTTACACTGGGCTCAGTGGGACATTAACAGGCTTTACACTGGGCTCAGTGGGACATTAACAGGCTTTACACTGGGCTCAGTGGGACATTAACAGACTTTACACTGGGCTCAGTGGGACATTAACAGGCTTTACACTGGGCTCAGTGGGACATTAACAGACTTTACACTGGGCTCAGTGGACATTAACAGGCTTTACACTGGGCTCAGTGGACATGAACAGGCTTTACACTGGGCTCAGTGGACATTAACAGGCTTTACACTGGGCTCAGTGGACATTAACAGACTTTACACTGGGCTCAGTGGGACATTAACAGGCTTTACACTGGGCTCAGTGGGACATTAACAGACTTTACACTGGGCTCAGTGGGACATTAACAGACTTTACACTGGGCTCAGTGGGACATTAACAGGCTTTACACTGGGCTCAGTGGGACATTAACAGGCTTTACACTGGGCTCAGTGGGACATTAACAGACTTTACACTGGGCTCAGTGGATATTAACAGACTTTACACTGGGCTCAGTGGACATTAACAGACTTTACACTGGGCTCAGTGGGACATTAACAGGCTTTACACTGGGCTCAGTGGGACATTAACAGACTTTACACTGGGCTCAGTGGGACATTAACAGGCTTTACACTGGGCTCAGTGGGACATTAACAGACTTTACACTGGGCTCAGTGGACATTAACAGGCTTTACACTGGGCTCAGTGGACATGAACAGGCTTTACACTGGGCTCAGTGGACATTAACAGGCTTTACACTGGGCTCAGTGGACATTAACAGACTTTACACTGGGCTCAGTGGGACATTAACAGGCTTTACACTGGGCTCAGTGGGACATTAACAGACTTTACACTGGGCTCAGTGGGACATTAACAGGCTTTACACTGGGCTCAGTGGGACATTAACAGACTTTACACTGGGCTCAGTGGGACATTAACAGGCTTTACACTGGGCTCAGTGGGACATTAACAGACTTTACACTGGGCTCAGTGGGACATTAACAGACTTTACACTGGGCTCAGTGGGACATTAACAGGCTTTACACTGGGCTCAGTGGGACATTAACAGGCTTTACACTGGGCTCAGTGGGACATTAACAGACTTTACACTGGGCTCAGTGGATATTAACAGACTTTACACTGGGCTCAGTGGACATTAACAGACTTTACACTGGGCTCAGTGGGACATTAACAGGCTTTACACTGGGCTCAGTGGGAAATTAACAGACTTTACACTGGGCTCAGTGGGACATTAACAGGCTTTACACTGGGCTCAGTGGGACATTAACAGACTTTACACTGGGCTCAGTGGACATTAACAGGCTTTACACTGGGCTCAGTGGACATGAACAGGCTTTACACTGGGCTCAGTGGACAATAACAGGCTTTACACTGGGCTCAGTGGACATTAACAGACTTTACACTGGGCTCAGTGGGACATTAACAGGCTTTACACTGGGCTCAGTGGGACATTAACAGACTTTACACTGGGCTCAGTGGGACATTAACAGGCTTTACACTGGGCTCAGTGGGACATTAACAGACTTTACACTGGGCTCAGTGGGACATTAACAGGCTTTACACTGGGCTCAGTGGGACATTAACAGACTTTACACTGGGCTCAGTGGACATTAACAGGCTTTACACTGGGCTCAGTGGACATGAACAGGCTTTACACTGGGCTCAGTGGACATTAACAGGCTTTACACTGGGCTCAGTGGACATTAACAGACTTTACACTGGGCTCAGTGGACATTAACAGACTTTACACTGGGCTCAGTGGGACATTAACAGACTTTACACTGGGCTCAGTGGGACATTAACAGACTTTACACTGGGCTCAGTGGACATTAACAGGCTTTACACTGGGCTCAGTGGACATTAACAGACTTTACACTGGGCTCAGTGGGACATTAACAGACTTTACACTGGGCTCAGTGGGACATTAACAGGCTTTACACTGGGCTCAGTGGGACATTAACAGACTTTACACTGGGCTCAGTGGGACATTAACAGGCTTTACACTGGGCTCAGTGGGACATTAACAGACTTTACACTGGGCTCAGTGGACATTAACAGGCTTTACACTGGGCTCAGTGGGACATTAACAGGCTTTACACTGGGCTCAGTGGACATTAACAGACTTTACACTGGGCTCAGTGGGACATTAACAGACTTTACACTGGGCTCAGTGGGACATTAACAGACTTTACACTGGGCTCAGTGGGACATTAACAGGCTTTACACTGGGCTCAGTGGGACATTAACAGACTTTACACTGGGCTCAGTGGGACATTAACAGGCTTTACACTGGGCTCAGTGGGACATTAACAGACTTTACACTGGGCTCAGTGGACATTAACAGGCTTTACACTGGGCTCAGTGGGACATTAACAGGCTTTACACTGGGCTCAGTGGACATTAACAGACTTTACACTGGGCTCAGTGGGACATTAACAGACTTTACACTGGGCTCAGTGGACATTAACAGGCTTTACACTGGGCTCAGTGGGACATTAACAGACTTTACACTGGGCTCAGTGGGACATTAACAGACTTTACACTGGGCTCAGTGGACATTAACAGGCTTTACACTGGGCTCAGTGGACATTAACAGACTTTACACTGGGCTCAGTGGGACATTAACAGGCTTTACACTGGGCTCAGTGGACATTAACAGGCTTTACACTGGGCTCAGTGGGACATTAACAGACTTTACACTGGGCTCAGTGGGACATAAACAGGCTTTACACTGGGCTCAGTGGACATTAACAGACTTTACACTGGGCTCAGTGGGACATTAACAGACTTTACACTGGGCTCAGTGGGACATTAACAGCTTTACACTGGGCTCAGTGGGACATTAACAGACTTTACACTGGGCTCAGTGGACATTAACAGGCTTTACACTGGGCTCAGTGGACATTAACAGACTTTACACTGGGCTCAGGGGACATTAACAGACTTTACACTGGGCTCAGTGGGACATTAACAGGCTTTACACTGGGCTCAGTGGGACATTAACAGACTTTACACTGGGCTCAGTGGACATTAACAGGCTTTACACTGGGCTCAGTGGGACATTAACAGACTTTACACAGGGCTCAGTGGACATTAACAGACTTTACACTGGGCTCAGTGGACATTAACAGGCTTTACACTGGGCTCAGTGGACATTAACAGACTTTACACTGGGCTCAGTGGGACATTAACAAACTTTACACTGGGCTCAGTGGACATTAACAGGCTTTACACTGGGCTCAGTGGGACACTAACAGCTTTACACTGGGCTCAGGGGACATTAACAGGCTTTACACTGGGCTCAGGGGACATAAACAGCTTTACACTGGGCTCAGTGGGACATTAACAGGCTTTACACTGGGCTCAGGGGACATTAACAGGCTTTACACTGGGCTCAGTGGACATTAACAGCTTTACACTGGGCTCAGGGGACATTAACAGACTTTACACTGGGCTCAGTGGGACATTAACAGACTTTACACTGGGCTCAGTGGGCATTAACAGACTTTACACTGGGCTCAGTGGGACAGTAACAGACTTTACACTGGGCTCAGTGGGACATTAACAGGCTTTACACTGGGCTCAGTGGACATTAACAGACTTTACACTGGGCTCAGTGGGACATTAACAGCTTTACACTGGGCTCAGTGGGACATTAACAGGCTTTACACTGGGCTCAGTGGACATTAACAGACTTTACACTGGGCTCAGTGGGACATTAACAGCTTTACACTGGGCTCAGTGGGACATTAACAGGCTTTACACTGGGCTCAGTGGGACATTAACAGCTTTACACTGGGCTCAGTGGACACTAACAGCCTTACACTGGGCTCAGTGGACATTAACAGCTTTACACTGGGCTCAGTGGACATTAACAGCTTTACACTGGGCTCAGTGGACACTAACAGCTTTACACTGGGCTCAGTGGACATTAACAGACTTTACACTGGGCTCAGTGGGACATTAACAGGCTTTACACTGGGCTCAGTGGACATTAACAGCTTTACACTGGGCTCAGTGGACATTAACAGCTTTACACTGGGCTCAGTGGACACTAACAGCTTTACACTGGGCTCAGTGGACATTAACAGCTTTACACTGGGCTCAGTGGACACTAACAGCTTTACACTGGGCTCAGTGGACATTAACAGCTTTACACGGGGCTCGTACCCGGTTCAGCTTGATGAGGACGCAGGGCTGACCCCGGCTGTAACCATAGAAACGGTCTGAAATCCCAGAACAGTCGTCGAGCACGGTGCGGTTAAACTGACAGGAGCGCTTTGGGTTGTTCCTGACCTGCAGACAGACAGGCAGAGGGTGAGACAGGCAGGCAGAGGGTGAGACAGGTGGACAGGCGGGTAGAGGGTGAGACAGGTGGACAGGCGGGTAGAGGGTGAGGCAGGCGGGCAGAGGGTGAGACAGGCGGGCAGAGGGTGAGACAGACAGGCAGAGGGTGAGACAGGCAGGCAGAGGGTGAGACAGGCGGGCAGAGGGTGAGACAGGCGGGCAGAGGGTGAGACAGGCGGGCAGAGGGGGAGACAGACAGGCAGAGGGTGAGACAGGCGGGCAGAGGGTGAGACAGGCGGGCAGAGGGTGAGACAGGCGGGCAGAGGGTGAGACAGACAGGCAGAGGGTGAGACAGACGGGCAGAGGGTGAGACAGACGGGCAGAGGGTGAGACAGGCGGGCAGAGGGTGAGACAGGCGGGCAGAGGGTGAGACAGACAGGCAGAGGGTGAGACAGGCAGGCAGAGGGTGAGACAGGCGGGCAGAGGGTGAGACAGGCGGGCAGAGGGTGAGACAGGCGGGCAGAGGGTGAGACAGGCAGGCAGAGGGTGAGACAGACAGGCAGAGGGGGAGACAGGCGGGCAGAGGGTGAGACAGGCGGGCAGAGGGTGAGACAGGCGGGCAGAGGGTGAGACAGGCGGGCAGAGGGTGAGACAGGCGGGCAGAGGGTGAGACAGGCGGGCAGAGGGTGAGACAGGCGGGCAGAGGGTGAGACAGACAGGCAGAGGGGGAGACAGGTGGGCAGAGGGTGAGACAGGCGGGCAGAGGGTGAGACAGGTGGGCAGAGGGTGAGACAGGCGGGCAGAGGGTGAGACAGGCGGGCAGAGGGTGAGACAGGCGGGCAGAGGGTGAGACAGGTGGGCAGAGGGTGAGACAGGCGGGCAGAGGGTGAGACAGGCGGGCAGAGGGTGAGACAGGCGGGCAGAGGGTGAGACAGGCAGGCAGAGGGTGAGACAGACAGGCAGAGGGTGAGACAGACAGGCAGAGGGTGAGACAGGCGGGCAGAGGGTGAGGCAGGCAGAGGGTGAGACAGGCGGGTAGAGGGTGAGACAGGCGGGCAGAGGGTGAGACAGGCAGGCAGAGGGTGAGACAGGCGGGCGGAGGGTGAGACAGGCGGGCAGAGGGTGAGACAGGCGGGCAGAGGGTGAGACAGGCAGGCAGAGGGTGAGACAGGCGGGCAGAGGGGGAGACAGGCGGGCAGAGGGTGAGACAGGCAGGCAGAGGGGGAGACAGGCAGGCAGAGGGTGAGACGGGCAGGCAGAGGGTGAGGCAGTTAGGCAGAGGGTGAGACAGGCAGGCAGAGGGTGAGACAGGCAGGCAGAGGGTGAGACAGGCGGGCAGAGGGGGAGACAGGCGGGCAGAGGGTGAGACAGGCAGGCAGAGGGTGAGACAGGCAGGCAGAGGGTGAGACAGGCAGGCAGAGGGTGAGACAGGCAGGCAGAGGGTGAGACAGGCGGGCAGAGGGGGAGACAGGCGGGCAGAGGGTGAGACAGGCAGGCAGAGGGGGAGACAGGCAGGCAGAGGGTGAGACGGGCAGGCAGAGGGTGAGGCAGTTAGGCAGAGGGTGAGACAGGCAGGCAGAGGGTGAGACAGGCGGGTAGAGGGTGAGACAGGTGGACAGACAGACAGGTTTACCTCTCCACTGTCCTCCTGGATGAAGAACTGATCTGGAACACAGTTATCATTGGTCTGAACCTGATGACTGTCGTTGTACGCTGCAGAGAGACAGACAGGCAGAGAGACAGACAGGCAGGGAGACAGACAGACAGACAGACAGACAGACAGACAGGCAGGGAGACAGACAGACAGACAGGCAGAGAGACAGACAGGCAGAGAGACAGACAGGCAGAGAGACAGACAGGCAGACAGACAGACAGAGAGACAGACAGGCAGACAGACAGGCAGAGAGACAGACAGGCAGAGAGACAGACAGGCAGACAGACAGGCAGACAGACAGACAGGCAGGGAGACAGACAGGCAGAGAGACAGACAGGCAGGGAGACAGACAGGCAGAGAGACAGACAGGCAGAGAGACAGACAGGCAGAGAGACAGACAGACAGGCAGGGAGACAGACAGGCAGGGAGACAGACAGACAGGCAGAGAGACAGACAGGCAGAGAGACAGACAGACAGGCAGAGAGACAGACAGGCAGGGAGACAGACAGGCAGAGAGAGAGACAGGCAGAGAGACAGACAGGCAGGGAGACAGACAGGCAGAGAGACAGACAGGCAGAGAGACAGACAGGCAGAGAGACAGACAGGCAGAGAGACAGACAGGCAGAGAGACAGACAGGTGGTGTATTAACGATCGTTGCGTCACATCCTTAAATGTAAACAAACAT
>NC_139847.1:155000-165000 GCF_963691815.1 Echiichthys vipera | reverse complement strand
ACACTTTAGCACACGTTTATGCTCCTAGAGGACTCTTTAGCACACGTTTATGCTCCTAGAGTTCACTTTAACACACGTTTATGCTCCTAGAGGACACTTTAACACACGTTTATGCTCCTAGAGGACACTTTAGCACATGTTTATGCTCCTAGAGGACACTTTAACACACGTTTATGCTCCTAGAGGACACTTTAGCACACGTTTATGCTCCTAGAGGACACTTTAACACACGTTTAGGCTCCTAGAGGACACTTTAACACACGTTTATGCTCCTAGAGGACACTTTAGCACACGTTTATGCTCCTAGAGGACACTTTAACACACGTTTATGCTCCTAGAGGACACTTTAGCACACGTTTATGCTCCTAGAGGACACTTTAACACACGTTCATGCTCCTAGAGGACACTTTAACACACGTTTATGCTCCTAGAGGACACTTTAACACACGTTTATGCTCCTAGAGGACACTTTAACACACGTTTATGCTCCTAGAGGACACTTTAACACACGTTCATGCTCCTAGAGGACACTTTAACACACGTTTATGCTCCTAGAGGACACTTTAACACACGTTTATGCTCCTAGAGGACACTTTAACACACGTTTATGCTCCTAGAGGACACTTTAACACACATTTATGCTCCTAGAGGACACTTTAACACACATTTATGCTCCTAGAGGACACTCAAACACACGTTTATGCTCCTAGAGGACACTTTAACACACGTTTATGCTCCTACACTTTAACACACGTTTATGCTCCTAGAGGACAATTTAACACACGTTTATGCTCCTAGAGGACACTCAAACACACGTTTATGCTCCTAGAGGACACTTTAACACACGTTTATGCTCCTACACTTTAACACACGTTTATGCTCCTAGAGGACAATTTAACACACGTTTATTAAATGTTGAACTGTGTCTTTAATATGACGTCAGCGTCCTCACAAGTATAGAAACACAAAGACAGTTTACACTCCAATCAAACTGTCTGCTTAATCCAGATTAACACACACACACACACACACACACACACACACACACACACACACACACACACAGACACACACACACACACACACACACACACACACACACACACACACAGACACACACACACACACACACACACACACACACACTCTCTCTCTCTCTCTGTGTCAGTGATGCTCTCTCGCCCTCTGTCATCATGTCTGAAGGTCACTCTCTCTTTTTATAATCCGCCCTGAGAGGAGCTCAGTGACACACACATCTATACATCTATATCTATGTTTACATCAACTCACAGCACACACACACACATCTATACATCTATATCTATGTTTACATCAACTCACAGCACACACATCTATACATCTATATCTATGTTTACATCAACTCACAGCACACACATCTATACATCTATATCTATGTTTACATCAACTCACAGCACACACATCTATACATCTAGATCTATGTTTACATCAACTCACAGCACACACATCTATACATCTATATCTATGTTTACATCAACTCACAGCACACACACACACATCTATACATCTATATCTATGTTTACATCAACTCACACACACATCTATACATGTATATCTATGTTTACATCAACTCACAGCACACACACATCTATACATCTATATCTATGTTTACATCAACTCACAGCACACACATCTATACATCTATATCTATGTTTACATCAACTCACAGCACACACACACACATCTATACATCTATATCTATGTTTACATCAACTCACACACACATCTATACATGTATATCTATGTTTACATCAACTCACAGCACACACACATCTATACATCTATATCTATGTTTACATCAACTCACACACACATCTATACATGTATATCTATGTTTACATCAACTCACAGCACACACACATCTATACATCTATATCTATGTTTACATCAACTCACAGCACACACACACATCTATACATCTATATCTATGTTTACATCAACTCACAGCGCACACACATCTATACATCTATATCTATGTTTACATCAACTCACAGCACACACACATCTATACATCTATATCTATGTTTACATCAACTCACAGCACACAAACACACATCTATACATCTATATCTATGTTTGGATCAACTCACAGCACACACATCTATACATCTATATCTATGATTACATCAACTCACAGCACACACACATCTATACATCTATATCTATGTTTACATCAACTCACAGCACATACACATCTATACATCTATATCTATGTTTACATCAACTCACAGCACACACATCTATACATCTATATCTATGTTTACATCAACTCACAGCACACACATCTATACATCTATATCTATGTTTACATCAACTCACAGTTACACACACATCTATACATCTATATCTATGTTTACATCAACTCACAGCACACACATCTATACATCTATATCTATGTTTACATCAACTCACAGTTACACACACATCTATACATCTATATCTATGTTTACATCAACTCACAGCACACACATCTATACATCTATATCTATGTTTACATCAACTCACAGCACACACACACATCTATACATCTATATCTATGTTTACATCAACTCACAGCGCACACACATCTATACATCTATATCTATGTTTACATCAACTCACAGCACACACACATCTATACATCTATATCTATGTTTACATCAACTCACAGCACACAAACACACATCTATACATCTATATCTATGTTTGGATCAACTCACAGCACACACATCTATACATCTATATCTATGATTACATCAACTCACAGCACACACACATCTATACATCTATATCTATGTTTACATCAACTCACAGCACATACACATCTATACATCTATATCTATGTTTACATCAACTCACAGCACACACATCTATACATCTATATCTATGTTTACATCAACTCACAGCACACACATCTATACATCTATATCTATGTTTACATCAACTCACAGTTACACACACATCTATACATCTATATCTATGTTTACATCAACTCACAGCACACACATCTATACATCTATATCTATGTTTACATCAACTCACAGTTACACACACATCTATACATCTATATCTATGTTTACATCAACTCACAGCACACACATCTATACATCTATATCTATGTTTACATCAACTCACAGTTACACACACATCTATACATCTATATCTATGTTTACATCAACTCACAGTTACACACACATCTATACATCTATATCTATGTTTACATCAACTCACAGCACACACATCTATACATCCGGATCAGTGTTGTATTAATATTGAACTGTATTTTTTACAGTGTAGTATTAATATTGAGCTGTATTTTTTTACAGTGTTGTATTAATATTTAACTGTATTTTTTACAGTGTAGTATTAATATTGAACTGTATTTTTTACAGTGTAGTATTAATATTGAGCTGTATTTTTTTACAGTGTTGTATTAATATTTAACTGTATTTTTTACAGTGTAGTATTAATATTTAACTGTATTTTTTACAGTAGTATTAATATTTAACTGTATTTTTTACAGTAGTATTAATATTTAACTGTATTTTTTACAGTTGTATTAATATTTAACTGTATTTTTTACAGTGTAGTATTAATATTTAACTGTATTTTTTAGTGTAGTATTAATATTTAACTGTATTTTTTACAGTGTTGTATTAATATTTAACTGTATTTTTTACAGTAGTATTAATATTTAACTGTATTTTTTAGTGTTGTATTAATATTTAACTGTATTTTTTACAGTGTAGTATTAATATTTAACTGTATTTTTTACAGTGTAGTATTAATATTTAACTGTATTTTTTACAGTGTAGTATTAATATTTAACTGTATTTTTTACAGTGTAGCATTAATATTTAACTGTATTTTTTACAGTGTAGTATTAATATTTAACTGTATTTTTTACAGTGTAGCATTAATATTTAACTGTATTTTTTACAGTGTAGTATTAATATTTAACTGTATTTTTTACAGTGTAGTATTAATATTTAACTGTATTTTTTACAGTGTTGTGTTAATATTTTAAAATCATCTCCGTCATTAATGCACTGATCACATAAAGCCGTGACAGCATCGCTGTTATTAATAATAATCATAATAATTATTAATATTATTAAATTTGAATGAGAAAGAAATCAAATCTGTTGTTGAATCAAAATGTCCGCGGGTTAATCCTCCGCCGACCCGAAACAACAACAACAACAGCAGCAGCAGTAACAACAACAGTAACAGTAACAGCAGCCATAATACTCATAATAACAACAACAATAATAACAATAATAATAA
The DNA here is from genome assembly GCF_963691815.1 of Echiichthys vipera. Taxonomy (NCBI): domain Eukaryota; kingdom Metazoa; phylum Chordata; class Actinopteri; order Perciformes; family Trachinidae; genus Echiichthys; species Echiichthys vipera. The sequence continues at coordinate 160,695 of NC_139847.1, read as the reverse complement.
CAATAATAACAATAATAACAACAATAATAATAATAACAATAATAATAACAATAATAACAACAATAATAATAATAATAATAATAATCATCATAACGCGTTTTCCAGGCACGGAACCGCGGGAGTAACCGTGGTAACGGGTCTCACCCCAGCTCGAGGCGGTCCGGCCCAGCAGCTCGTGAGTTCGCGGGTTCCAGAAGCTTTCCCGCCACGCGCCCGAGCCTTTGCGCTCCTCCTCTTTGGCTCCGGACATGATGGAGGTGAAGAAGAAGAGGGTGAAGATGGAGGTGAAGAAGAAGAGGGTGAAGATGGAGGTGAAGAAGAAGAAGAAGAGGGTGAAGATGGAGGTGAAGAAGAAGAAGAGGATGAAGATGGAGGAGCCTCCCGCCGCTGCCGCTGCCGCTGCTGCTCGGTTCTCCGTTCAGACCCGCGGGGCTCGATCCTGCGGCTCGGTGCGCACACGGACACGGACGCGGACACACAGACCGAGTCTCTGCGCTGCTCCCCCTCCTGCTGACACCATCTGACGTCACAGCGCCACAGGCCCCGCCCCCCGCAGCCCGTCTGTCTGAGTGATGACGTCCCAGTCCGTCGGTGCTCTGTGACGTCATCAGGGTCACGTGATTAACCCTGCTTTAATAAACAGAAGAAGAAGAAGAGGGAAATTCTTCTTCTGCGGATCTCAGGCTGTTCTTTCTCTGACACCGTTACGCCTGTACTGGACCGTAACCATAGCAACAGGGACACCTAAAGTGACCAGGACCAGGACCAGGAGCAGAACCAGGACCAGGAGCAGAACCAGGACCAGGACCAGGACCAGACCTGATCAGAACAGACCAGCTGATATAAGTATTATTGTGTGAATAAACAGACTCTGCTCCTGGTCCTGGTCCTGGTCCTGCTCCTGGTTCTGGTCCTGCTCCTGGTTCCGGTCCTGCTCCTGGTCCTGGTCCTGCTCCTGGTCCTGCTCCTGCTCCTGGTTCTGGTCCTGCTCCTGGTCCTGCTCCTGGTCCTGGTCCTGGTCCTCTGAGCTTCTCTCCTCTCTGTTTGTATCGTTCATGTCTCATCAACACGTCACTGATTCAGCTTCTTCCTGGAGTTGTTTGTGTTTTGTCGTCTCACAGGTCTCTGATGGTGGTGGTGGTGCCTGCTGCCCTGGTCCTGTGTGCAGGTCTCTGCTGATGGTGGTGGTGCCTGCTGCCCTGGTCCTGTGTGCAGGTCTCTGCTGATGGTGGTGGTGCCTGCTGCCCTGGTCCTGTGTGCAGGTCTCTGATGGTGGTGGTGCCTGCTGCCCTGGTCCTGTGTGCAGGTCTCTGATGGTGGTGGTGGTGCCTGCTGCCCTGGTCCTGTGTGCAGGTCTCTGCTGATGGTGGTGGTGCCTGCTGCCCTGGTCCTGTGTGCAGGTCTCTGATGGTGGTGGTGGTGCCTGCTGCCCTGGTCCTGTGTGCAGGTCTCTGATGGTGGTGGTGGTGCCTGCTGCCCTGGTCCTGTGTGCAGGTCTCTGCTGATGGTGGTGGTGCCTGCTGCCCTGGTCCTGTGTGCAGGTCTCTGATGGTGGTGGTGCCTGCTGCCCTGGTCCTGTGTGCAGGTCTCTGATGGTGGTGGTGGTGCCTGCTGCCCTGGTCCTGTGTGCAGGTCTCTGCTGATGGTGGTGGTGCCTGCTGCCCTGGTCCTGTGTGCAGGTCTCTGATGGTGGTGGTGGTGCCTGCTGCCCTGGTCCTGTGTGCAGGTCTCTGATGGTGGTGGTGGTGCCTGCTGCCCTGGTCCTGTGTGCAGGTCTCTGATGGTGGTGGTGGTGCCTGCTGCAGTGGTCCTGTGTGCAGGTCTCTGCTGATGGTGGTGGTGCCTGCTGCCCTGGTCCTGTGTGCAGGTCTCTGATGGTGGTGGTGGTGCCTGCTGCCCTGGTCCTGTGTGCAGGTCTCTGATGGTGGTGGTGGTGCCTGCTGCAGTGGTCCTTTGTGCAGGTCTTTACCTGCCCTGTAAAGGTCCTGAGATCACTTTGGTTTTGATTTGACATTTGTAAATAAAATTGAATTGAATCGAAGAGACCAGCAGGTTTAAGACTAGTCACAGTCTTTACCCTGGAGCGCCTCTGAACCAGGACCTGTCAGGACCAGTTAGGACCAGTTAGGACCTGTTAGGACCTGTCAGGACCTGTTAGGACCCGTTAGGACCTGTTAGGACCAGTTAGGACCTCTTAGGACCTGTCAGAACCTCTTAGGACCTGTCAGGACCTGTCAGGACCAGTTAGGACCAGTTAGGACCTGTTAGGACCTCTTAGGACCTGTCAGAACCTCTTAGGACCTGTCAGAACCTCTTAGGACCTGTCAGGACCAGTTAGGACCAGTTAGGACCTGTCAGGACCTCTTAGGACCTGTCAGGACCTCTAAGGACCTGCCAGGACCTCTAAGGACCTGCCAGGACCTGGCAGGACCAATTAGGACCTGTCAGGACCTGTCAGAACCTGTCAGGACCTGTCAGGACCAATTAGGACCTGTCAGAACCTCTTAGGACCTGTCAGGACCTGTCAGAACCTCTTAGGACCTGTCAGAACCTGTCAGAACCTGTCAGGACCTGTCAGGACCAGTTAGGACCTGTCAGGACCTGTCAGGACCTGTCAGGACCGGTCACAAACACACCGGGACAGACAACAGAGCAGTGGAGCTGATGATTATATTTTCTTTTACATGAACACATTTTAATAAACACGTTTTATTAAACATTTAAATAAACACGTTTGGTGACTGGAGCCGTGACTCAGAGCGTAGCCGCCGCTCACCGTCACTTCCTGTCAGTCGCTGCCTCTGAGAGCGTCGCACTTCCTGGTTCTTGTGTAAAGGGGGGACCAGGAGGGGAGCGGGAGTCGCTGTTATAAGGGGGCGGGGCTACCTCACATTTACAGTTACAGGTGGGTCCGTTCTCAGGACCCTCGTGTTGCTGCCCCATCAGAAGTGCACGTGTCCAGAGTGCGGCGTCTGTCCCGGGGGTCCGTCCTGGAGCAGGTTCCGGTCCAGCTGCCGGCTGATTGAGTAGTGCTGGACCAAAGACTCGTCGCTCCACTCGGTCCTGGACAGCAGCTGGTCCATGTGAGGCCCCAGCGTCCTGTGTGGGAGCGGGTAGGGACTGACGGGGTCCCGCTCCAGCAGGGACGGTCCAGGGGCTCGATGTGGCACATCAGGTCCATAAGGTGCACCCGTCAGTACGCAAGGGTCCCGGTCCAGGGCGCTCTGCTCACCCATCTGGTACAGCTGCTTTTTATGGATCGGAATGTGGTCCCGGTCCCGGTGGTCCAACTGAATATGGTACTGATGTTTCTTATGGTTCTGGATGTTGTCCTGGTCCTGGGGGTCCAACTGAGTATGGTACTGATGTTTCTTATGGTTCTGGATGTTGTCCTGGTCCTGGGGGTCCGACTGAGTATGGTACTGATGTTTCTTATGGTTCTGGATGTTGACCTGGTCCTGGGGGTCCAACTGAGCATGGTACTGATGTTTCTTATGGTTCTGGATGTTGTCCTGGTCCTGGGGGTCCAACTGAGCATGGTATTGATGTTTCTTATGGTTCTGGATGTTGTCCTGGTCCTGGGGGTCCAACTGAGCATGGTATTGATGTTTCTTATGGTTCTGGATGTTGTCCTGGTCCTGGGGGTCCAACTGAGTATGGTACTGATGTTTCTTATGACTGGCGGTCTGGTCCTTGCCCTCCTGGTAGTGCTGCTGCTGCTGCTGCTGCTGCTGCTGCTGCTGCTGCTGCTTCTTCTGGTTCTGGATCAGGTCTTGTTGTTCCTCGTTCTCCTGCAGGTCCATCTGGGCGTGGAACTGCTGCTTCTTCTGGCTCTGGATCTGGTTGTGGACCTGGTTCTTGATGTCTTTCCAGTGCCGCCCTCTGAGGACAGGCTCCAGGTCCAGACAGCGCTGACAGACCTCCTTTCCCGGTACCGATTGAACCAGCACATGGACTCCCAACTGTCTCCAGACCGCCTCCTTCTCTGCAGACGACCACGGGCGCCGCCGGACCTTCCTCTGAGCCACGGGGACTGAAAGACAGACAGAAAGGTGATGAGTCAACAGACAGATCCTGATTCAGGACTGGATTTCTGGGTCAGCTGAATCCAGAAGGACCCACCTGAGACAGGAGTCTGCAGCCTGGACTCTGGTGGAGGCACAGAGGTCAGCGGTTGCTCACTGGTCTGAGACAGAACTACAGACAAGCAGAGACAGACGCTGGCGTCAAACAGCTCCTGGACCCGTGACGTCCGTTCATACTTAAGAGTCGTCAGGTCTGAGACTCTGAGAGTGAGGAGCAACACGAGGCCGGAGCTCACGTGGCATCGCTGTGGCTCTGTGGTCAGAGTAACAGCAGCCTCTGAACCTGGTACCTGTGGTCAGGTCTAGGGTCAGGACTTACCCTCTGGTCCTGGGTCAGACTGCTCTGGACCGGACTCTTTACACTTCTCACTTCTGGATTGGACCGTTCGTTTCTTCAGCTTCGCTTCTTCTTCTGGAGCAGCTGCAAAAGGAAACAGAGCAGTCAGGGACCAGGGGAGTTCCTCTAGAGCCTGTCACCTGCGTCAGGACCAGGGGAGTTCCTCTAGAGCCTGTCACCTGCGTCAGGACCAGGGGAGTTCCTCTAGAGCCTGTCACCTGCGTCAGGACCAGGGGAGTTCCTCTAGAGCCTGTCACCTGCGTCAGGACCAGGGGAGTTCCTCTAGAGCCTGTCACCTGCGTCAGGACCAGGGGAGTTCCTCTAGAGCCTGTCACCTGCGTCAGGACCAGGGGAGTTCCTCTAGAGCCTGTCACCTGCGTCAGGACCAGGGGAGTTCCTCTAGAGCCTGTCACCTGCGTCAGGACCAGGGGAGTTCCTCTAGAGCCTGTCACCTGCGTCAGGACCAGGGGAGTTCCTCTAGAGCCTGTCACCTGTGTCAGGACCAGGGGAGTTCCTCTAGAGCCTGTCACCTGCGTCAGGACCAGGGGAGCTCCTCTAGAGCCTGTCACCTGCGTCAGGACCAGGGGAGCTCCTCTAGAGCCTGTCACCTGTGTCAGGACCAGGGTTCAGGTGTTACCTGCGTCAGGATCAGGTGTTACCTGCGTCAGGACCAGGGTTCAGGTGTTACCTGCGTCAGGATCAGGTGTTACCTGTGTCAGGATCAGGTGTTACCTGCGTCAGGGTTCAGGTGTTACCTGCGTCAGGATCAGGTGTTACCTGCGTCAGGGTTCAGGTGTTACCTGCGTCAGGACCAGGGTTCAGGTGTTACCTGCGTCAGGATCAGGTGTTACCTGCGTCAGGATCAGGTGTTACCTGCGTCAGGGTTCAGGAGCCCCAGGTTGTCCCACTCCTGCCCTAGGAGGTGGTAGAACTCGGTGGTCTTAGCTGCAGCCTCCCAGTCTCCGTCCTGCAGACTCTCTCCGATGGCGATTTCACAAACGGTCTTCAGCGTGGTCTTCACTGCCAGCGGAGGGCGGCTCCACCGGTACCCGCACGCCTTTCTGGCGGCGGCCAGTGCCAGGCTGAGGTGGCCCGGAGCCAGAAGGTCCTGGAGGGTCTGAACGCCAGAGTCCAGAGACTTCGCGGCGAGGAGGAATCTGCCGAGCTCCCTCAGCTTCTGACTCACGTAGTCGTACCTCCTCTGGCTGCCGTCTTGGTTCCCCATCAGCTTGTTTCCGTATTTACAGATCAACCAATCAGATTTGACCTGGAC
>NC_139847.1:142500-150000 GCF_963691815.1 Echiichthys vipera | reverse complement strand
GTCGGAGGTCAGCGTGGGTCCGAGGCTGGAGCCTGTGGAGCCACTTCAGGGACTACTTCCCCCTCAGGGTTAGGTTATTAATCTGTCATTATTAATCATTCATAACTTTATTAATAACTTTATTAATATGTTAATAACTTTGTTAATAACTTTATTAATAACTTTATTAATAACTTTGTTAATAACTTTATTAATAACTTTGTTAATAACTTTATTAATAACTTTATTAATAACTTTATTAATATGTTAATAACTTTATTAATAACTTTATTAATAACTTTATTAATAACTTTGTTAGTAACTTTATTAATTACTGATTTTTGTCTCAGCTCGTGAAAACTGCAGATTTGGATCCAAAGAAAAACTACATCTTTGGTTTTCATCCACATGGTGAGGAACCTGTCTGTCTCTCACCTGTCTGTCTCTCACCTGTCTGTCTCTCACCTGTCTGTCTCTCACCTGTCTGTCTCTCACCTGTCTGTCTCTCACCTGTCTGTCTCTCACCTGTCTGTCTCTCACCTGTCTGTCTCTCACCTGTCGCTCTCTCACCTGTCTCTCTCTCACCTGTCTCTCTCTCACCTGTCGCTCTCTCACCTGTCTCTCTCTCACCTGTCTGTCTCTCACCTGTCTGTCTCTCACCTGTCTGTCTCTCACCTGTCTGTCTCTCACCTGTCTCTCTCTCACCTGTCGCTCTCTCACCTGTCTCTCTCTCACCTGTCTGTCTCTCACCTGTCTCTCTCTCACCTGTCGCTCTCTCACCTGTCTCTCTCTCACCTGTCTGTCTCTCACCTGTCTCTCTCTCACCTGTCTCTCACCTGTCTGTCTCTCACCTGTCTGTCTCTCACCTGTCTGCCCCTCACCTGTCTCTCTCTCACCTGTCTGTCTCTCACCTGTCTCTCTCTCACCTGTCTGCCTCTCACCTGTCTGTCTCTCACCTGTCTCTCTCTCACCTGTCTGTCTCTCACCTGTCTGCCCCTCACCTGTCTCTCTCTCACCTGTCGCTCTCTCACCTGTCTGCCCCTCACCTGTCTCTCTCTCACCTGTCTGTCTCTCACCTGTCTGTCTCTCACCTGTCTGTCTCTCACCTGTCTCTCTCTCACCTGTCGCTCTCTCACCTGTCTGTCTCTCACCTGTCTCTCTCTCACCTGTCTCTCTCTCACCTGTCTGTCTCTCACCTGTCTCTCTCTCACCTGTCTGTCTCTCACCTGTCTGCCCCTCACCTGTCTCTCTCTCACCTGTCGCTCTCTCACCTGTCTCTCTCTCACCTGTCTGTCTCTCACCTGTCTGCCCCTCACCTGTCTCTCTCTCACCTGTCGCTCTCTCACCTGTCTCTCTCTCACCTGTCGCTCTCTCACCTGTCTGCCCCTCACCTGTCTCTCTCTCACCTGTCTGCCTCTCACCTGTCTCTCTCTCACCTGTCTCTCTCTCACCTGTCTCTCTCTCTCACCTGTCTGTCTCTCACCTGTCTGCCCCTCACCTGTCTCTCTCTCACCTGTCTGTCTCTCACCTGTCTCTCTCTCACCTGTCTGTCTCTCACCTGTCTGCCCCTCACCTGTCTCTCTCTCACCTGTCTGTCTCTCACCCTTCTCTCTCTCACCTGTCTGTCTCTCACCTGTCTGCCCCTCACCTGTCTCTCTCTCACCTGTCGCTCTCTCACCTGTCTCTCTCTCACCTGTCGCTCTCTCACCTGTCTGCCCCTCACCTGTCGCTCTCTCACCTGTCTCTCTCTCACCTGTCTGTCTCTCACCTGTCTGCCCCTCACCTGTCTCTCTCTCACCTGTCTGTCTCTCACCTGTCTGTCTCTCACCTGTCTGTCTCTCACCTGTCTGTCTCTCACCTGTCTCTCTCTCACCTGTCTGTCTCTCACCTGTCTCTCTCTCACCTGTCTCTCTCTCACCTGTCTGTCTCTCACCTGTCTGTGTGCCAGGCGTGCTGGTGGCCGGGGCCTTCGGTAACTTCTGTACCGAGGCCACAGGCTTCTCTCGTCTCTTCCCTGGACTCAGGTCTCACCTGCTGATGCTGCCGTTCTGGTTCAGGGTCCCGCTCTTCAGAGACTACATCATGTGTGGAGGTGCCTGTCTGTCTGAACGCCCGTCTGTCTGCCTGTCTGTCTGCCCGTCTGTCTGCCTGTCTGTCTCTCTCCATAAACCTTAGACTCAGACTTCTCTTTATTGATCCTTTGGGATGAAACTGAGTTTCTCAGCTTTTGCTCCACCTTTCTCCTGTAGCTGTCCTCAGCTTCTGCTCCACCTTTCTCCTGTAGCTGTCCTCAGCTTCTGCTCCACCTTTCTCCTGTAGCTGTCCTCAGCTTCTGCTCCACCTTTCTCCTGTAGCTGTCCTCAGCTTCTGCTCCACCTTTCTCCTGTAGCTGTCCTCAGCTTCTGCTCCACCTTTCTCCTGTAGCTGTCCTCAGCTTCTGCTCCACCTTTCTCCTGTAGCTGTCCTCAGCTTCTGCTCCACCTTTCTCCTGTAGCTGTCCTCAGCTGCTGCTCCACCTTTCTCCTGTAGCTGTCCTCAGCTTCTGCTCCACCTTTCTCCTGTAGCTGTCCTCAGCTTCTGCTCCACCTTTCTCCTGTAGCTGTCCTCAGCTTCTGCTCCACCTTTCTTCTGTAGCTGTCCTCAGCTTCTGCTCCACCTTTCTCCTGTAGCTGTCCTCAGCTTCTGCTCCACCTTTCTTCTGTAGCTGTCCTCAGCTTCTGCTCCACCTTTCTCCTCTAGCTGTCCTCAGCTTCTGCTCCACCTTTCTCCTGTAGCTGTCCTCAGCTTCTGCTCCACCTTTCTTCTGTAGCTGTCCTCAGCTTCTGCTCCACCTTTCTCCTGTAGCTGTCCTCAGCTTCTGCTCCACCTTTCTTCTGTAGCTGTCCTCAGCTTCTGCTCCACCTTTCTTCTGTAGCTGTCCTCAGCTTCTGCTCCACCTTTCTTCTGTAGCTGTCCTCAGCTTCTGCTCCACCTTTCTCCTGTAGCTGTCCTCAGCTTCTGCTCCACCTTTCTTCTGTAGCTGTCCTCAGCTTCTGCTCCACCTTTCTCCTGTAGCTGTCCTCAGCTTCTGCTCCACCTTTCTCCTGTAGCTGTCCTCAGCTTCTGCTCCACCTTTCTCCTGTAGCTGTCCTCAGCTTCTGCTCCACCTTTCTCCTGTAGCTGTCCTCAGCTTCTGCTCCACCTTTCTCCTGTAGCTGTCCTCAGCTTCTGCTCCACCTTTCTCCTGTAGCTGTCCTCAGCTTCCCTCTCACAGTGTTTCACCTCCTGCTGTGCTGCCTCCCTGTCGCTGCTCCTGAAGGCATAAACCTGTCTGTCTCTCTGAACCCGTCTGTCTCTCTGAACCTGTCTGTCTCTCTGAACCCGTCTGTCTCTCTGAACCTGTCTGTCTGCCAGGCCTGGTGTCCAGCTCTAAGTCCAGCCTGTCTCACCTCATCAGTCGTCCTGGAGGAGGAAACGTCGCCGTCATCGCGGTGGGCGGAGCTCAGGAGTCTCTGGACGCTCGACCGGGAGCTTTAACCCTGCAGGTGTGTGTGTGTGTGTGTGTGTGTGTGTGTGTGTGTGTGTGTGTGTGTGTGTGTGTGTGTGTGTGTGTGTGTGTGTGTGTGTGTGTGTGTGTGTGTGTGTGTGTGTGTGTGTGTGTGTGTGTGTGTGTGTGTGTGTGTGTGTGTGTGTGTGTGTGTGTGTGTGTGTGTCTGATCACATCAACGTGTTATTAATTATTATTATCACTGAATCTCTTTTTTTCATCGTTTCAGGTCCGACACAGGAAGGGCTTCATCAAACTGGCGCTCAAACACGGGTGGGTGGGGCTTAACCAGGGCGCCACTGAGAGGGGTGGAGCTTAACCAGGGCGCCGCTGAGAGGGGTGGAGCTTAACCAGGGCGCAGCTGAGAGGGGTGGAGCTTAACCAGGGCGCAGCTGAGAGGGGTGGAGCTTAACCAGGGCGCAGCTGAGAGGGGTGGAGCTTAACCAGGGCGCCGCTGAGAGGGGTGGAGCTTAACCAGGGCGCAGCTGAGAGGGGTGGAGCTCCAATCAGAGCTCTAACTGTGTGTGTGTGTGTGTGTGTGTGTGTGTGTGTGTGTGTGTGTGTGTGTGTGTGTGTGTGTGTGTGTGTGTGTGTGTGTGTGTGTGTGTGTGTGTGTGTGTGTGTGTGTAGAGCTCAGCTGGTTCCCGTCTTCTCTTTTGGAGAGAACGAGTTGTTCGATCAGATGGAGAATCCGTCCGGCTCTCCTCTGAGGAAACTACAGGTCAGTGTAACCATAGCAACACCAGTGTAACCACAGTAACACCTGTGGAACCACAGTAACACCAGTGTAACCACGGTAACACCTGTGTAACCACGGTAACAGTAACACCTGCGTAACCACAGTAACAGTAACACCTGCGTAACCACAGTAACACCTGTGGAACCACAGTAACACCTGTGTAACCACGGTAACACCTGTGTAACCACGGTAACACCTGTGTAACCACAGTAACACCTGTGTAACCACAGTAACAGTAACACCTGCGTAACCACAGTAACACCTGTGTAACCACAGTAACACCTGTGGAACCACGGTAACACCTGTGTAACCACGGTAACACCTGTGTAACCACAGTAACACCTGTGTAACCACGGTAACACCTGTGTAACCACAGTAACACCTGTGTAACCACAGTAACAGTAACACCTGCGTAACCACAGTAACACCTGTGTAACCACAGTAACACCTGTGGAACCACGGTAACACCTGTGGAACCACGGTAACACCTGTGTAACCACAGTAACACCTGTGTAACCACAGTAACACCTGTGTAACCACAGTAACACCTGCGTAACCACAGTAACACCTGTGTAACCACAGTAACACCTGCGTAACCACAGTAACACCTGCGTAACCACAGTAACACCTTCGTAACCACAGTAACAGTAACACCTGTGTAACCACAGTAACAGTAACACCTGTGTAACCACAGTAACACCTTCGTAACCACAGTAACAGTAACACCTGCGTAACCACAGTAACACCTGCGTAACCACAGTAACACCTGTGTAACCACAGTAACAGTAACACCTGCGTAACCACAGTAACAGTAACACCTGCGTAACCACAGTAACACCTGTGTAACCACAGTAACAGTAACACCTGCGTAACCACAGTAACACCTGTGTAACCACAGTAACACCTGTGTAACCACAGTAACACCTGCGTAACCACAGTAACACCTGTGTAACCACAGTAACACCTGTGTAACCACAGTAACACCTGTGTAACCACAGTAACACCTGCGTAACCACAGTAACACCTGCGTAACCACAGTAACACCTGCGTAACCACAGTAACACCTGCGTAACCACAGTAACACCTGCGTAACCACAGTAACACCTGTGTAACCACAGTAACAGTAACACCTGCGTAACCACAGTAACACTCATCTATAGTAAATAAATCGCGGCGCTGAACGCTGAAGGTCGTCTGTTGTCCTGTGTCCACAGAACCGACTGCAAAGCATCATGGGAGTAGCGATGCCTCTGTTTCACGCCAGAGGAGTTTTCCAGTACAGCTTCGGACTGATGCCCTACAGGAAGCCCGTCCACACCGTCGGTACGACCACACACCCGTGTACACACACAGGGTTAGCCTAGGGCTAGCTTATGTAAGCTAATGTTAGCTTACGTTAGCCCAGTGTTAGCTTATGGTAGCTAATGTTAGTTTATGTTAGCCTAGTGTTAGCTTATGCTAGCTATTGTTAGTATATGTGAGTATAGTGTTAGCTTATGTAAGCTAATATTAGTTTATGTTAGCCTAGTGTTAGCTTATGGTAGCTAATGTTAGTTTATGTTAGCTTATGTAAGCTAATGTTAGTTTATGTTAGCCTAGTGTTAGCTTATGTGTTAGTTTATGTTAGCCTAGTGTTAGCTTATGGTAGCTAATGTTAGTATATGTTAGTATAGTGTTAGCTTCAGTATGTTAGCCTAGTGTTAGCTTCAGTATGTTAGCCTAATGTCAGCTTATGTTAGCCTGTTGTTAGCTAGTGTTAGCCTAATTAGCCTAATATCCGTGTGTCTCCAGTGGGGAAGCCGATCCCGGTGGTCCAGACCTCGAGCCCCAGCACTGAGGACATCGAGCGTCTTCATCAAGTTTACCTCCAGAACCTGACGGAGCTGTTCGAGCAGCACAAGTGCAGCTACGGCCTCGCCCGACATCAGCACCTCACCTTCATATGACCTTCATACGACCTTTATACAAACACCTGACCTTCATATGACCTTTATATGACCTTTATATAAACACCTGACCTTCATATGACCTTCATACGACCTTTATACAAACACCTCACCTCCATATGACCTTTATATGACCTTTATATAAACACCTCACCTTCATATGACCTTCATACGACCTTTATACAAACACCTCACCTCCATATGACCTTTATATGACCTTTATATAAACACCTCACCTTCATATGACCTTCATACGACCTTTATACAAACACCTCACCTCCATATGACCTTTATACGACCTCCATATGACCTTTATACGACCTTTATACAAACACCTCACCTTCATATGACCTTCATACGACCTCCATATGACCTCCATATGACCTCCATACGACCTTTATATAAACACCTGACCTTCATATGACCTTTATACAAACACCTGACCTTCATATGACCTTTATACGACCTTTATACAAACACCTGACCTTCATACGACCTTTATACAAACACCTGACCTTCATATGACCTTTATATAAACACCTGACCTTCATACGACCTTTATATAAACACCTGACCTTCATATGACCTTTATATAAACACCTGACCTTGAGTTTGGTGCGTTTGAGAACGAGGTTAAAACGAGTGTTTGTTTGTGTCTGTGTAAGAATCATGATGATGATGTCACAGTGACATCACAGTGACGTCACAGTGACGTCACAGTGACAATAAAATATCCGTCGGAGATGCTTCCGTCTGATTGGTTCATTTTTACCGTCATCACGTGTCGTCAGTTTGTAACTGCAGGTGATTAAAACAGTAAGAGGGCGCGTGGGAGGCGCCAGGGTTCATCCAGACCAGCTGGTCCTGAACCGCCTCAACTGGCTCCTTTCAACTCAAAGGAGCAGCGGCTCTACTCCGAGTTCCTCTTCAGCCTGAGGTTAAAGGTGCAGAGCTGGTCCAGGTCCAGGTCCAGGACTGGATCCACCTGGTTCCTCTTCAGTCTGAGGTTCTACAGGACCAACCTCCTTTCCAGCACCTTGGAGTCGACTTCACCAGGGAGGCTGAGGAGTGTGACCCCCTGGAACTGGCTCACACCCTCTGGTCCCCCTTTCTGAACAGGAACCACCACCCCGGTCTGCCACTCCCTCGGCACTGTCCCAGACTTCCACCAGTGTGTCAGAGACGTGTGGACCAGGACCAGGACCAGGACCAGGACGGCCCCTCCAGACCCAGAGCTTTCAGCATGTGTGGATGCAGCTCATGGATCCTGGGGCTTTGCCTCTGTGGACTTGTTTCCTTCCTCAGTGACT
>NC_139847.1:132500-137500 GCF_963691815.1 Echiichthys vipera | reverse complement strand
TCAGCACAGGGGTGTTTAGCATTAGCACAGAGGTGTTTAGCATCAGCACAGAGGTGTTTAGCATTAGCACAGAGGTGTTTAGCATTAGCACAGAGGTGTTTAGCATCAGCACAGAGGTGTTTAGCATTAGCACAGAGGTGTTTAGCATCAGCACAGAGGTGTTTAGCATTAGCACAGAGGTGTTTAACATCAGCACAGAGGTGTTTAGCATCAGCACAGAGGTGTTTAGCATTAGCACAGAGGTGTTTAGCATCAGCACAGAGGTGTTTAGCATTAGCACAGAGGTGTTTAGCATTAGCACAGAGGTGTTTAACATCAGCACAGAGGTGTTTAGCATCAGCACAGAGGTGTTTAGCATCAGCACAGAGGTGTTTAGCATTAGCACAGAGGTGTTTAGCATTAGCACAGAGGTGTTTAGCATTAGCACAGAGGTGTTTAGCATTAGCACAGAGGTGTTTAACATCAGCACAGAGGTGTTTAGCATCAGCACAGAGGTGTTTAGCATTAGCACAGAGGTGTTTAGCATTAGCACAGAGGTGTTTAGCATCAGCACAGAGGTGTTTAGCATCAGCACAGAGGTGTTTAGCATTAGCACAGAGGTGTTTAGCATTAGCACAGAGGTGTTTAGCATTAGCACAGAGGTGTTTAGCATCAGCACAGAGGTGTTTAGCATTAGCACAGAGGTGTTTAGCATCAGCACAGAGGTGTTTAGCATCAGCACAGAGGTGTTTAGCATTAGCACAGAGGTGTTTAGCATTAGCACAGAGGTGTTTAACATCAGCACAGAGGTGTTTAGCATCAGCACAGAGGTGTTTAACATTAGCACAGAGGTGTTTAGCATTAGCACAGAGGTGTTTAGCATTAGCACAGAGGTGTTTAGCATCAGCACAGAGGTGTTTAGCATTAGCACAGAGGTGTTTAGCATTAGCACAGAGGTGTTTAGCATTAGCACAGAGGTGTTTAGCATTAGCACAGAGGTGTTTAGCATCAGCACAGAGGTGTTTAGCATTAGCACAGAGGTGTTTAGCATTAGCACAGAGGTGTTTAGCATTAGCACAGAGGTGTTTAGCATCAGCACAGAGGTGTTTAACATCAGCACAGAGGTGTTTAGCATCAGCACAGAGGTGTTTAGCATTAGCACAGAGGTGTTTAACATTAGCACAGAGGTGTTTAGCATCAGCACAGAGGTGTTTAACATCAGCACAGAGGTGTTTAGCATCAGCACAGAGGTGTTTAGCATCAGCACAGAGGTGTTTAACATTAGCACAGAGGTGTTTAGCATCAGCACAGAGGTGTTTAACATTAGCACAGAGGTGTTTAACATCAGCACAGAGGTGTTTAACATCAGCACAGAGGTGTTTAGCATTAGCACAGAGGTGTTTAGCATCAGCACAGAGGTGTTTAGCATCAGCACAGAGGTGTTTAGCATCAGCACAGAGGTGTTTATCATCTGTACATATGTGTGTGTATGTTTATATATATGTTTATAAATATTTATATATGTTTATTAACATGTATAAATATAATATGTTTATATATGTTTATAAATATTTATATATGTTTATAAACATTTATAAATATAATATGTTTGTATATGTTTATAATATTTATATATGTTTATAAACATGTATAAATATAATATGTTTGTAAATATTTATATATGTTTATGAACATGTATAAATATAATATGTTTGTATATGAAGTTATTTGCTGAAGTCTTTGAACGAGTCTGAAACAGAACAAACGAATGAATGAACGAGTCTTTGTGTTCGGACTCTGAGTGGGCGGGACACACTGCTGTGTTCCTATTGGCTGACAGTGAGTGGGCGGGACACACTGCTGTGTTTCTATTGGCTGACAGTGAGTGGGCGGGACACACTGCTGTGTTCCTATTGGCTGACAGTGAGTGGGCGGGAGGAGGACTCCACTGCTGTGTTCCTATTGGCTGACAGTGAGTGGGCGGGACACACTGCTGTGTTTCTATTGGCTGACAGTGAGTGGGCGGGAGGAGGACTCCACTGCTGTGTTCCTATTGGCTGACAGTGAGTGGGCGGGGGCTGGAATGAGAGAGCAGCCAATCAGAGAGCATGTGTGGGACAGACAGAGATCAAACCTGACGTCTCTCAGTCGTTCAGAGACACAGAGACACAGAGACGTCTGAGGACACCTGTGACCTCACAGACAACCGGCCAATCACAGACCGCCTGGATCCACCACAGGACAGAAGGACAGGGGACAATCAGGAGGGACATCTGACCTCAACGAGGGACATCTGACCTCAGTGAGGGACATCAGACCTCAGCGAGGGACATCTGACCTCAGTGAGGGACATCAGACCTCAGTGAGGGACATCTGACCTCAGTGAGGGACATCTGACCTCAGTGAGGGACATCTGACCTCAGCGAGGGACATCAGACCTCAACGAGGGACATCTGACCTCAGTGAGTGACATCAGACCTCAACGAGGGACATCAGACCTCAGTGAGGGACATCTGACCTCAGTGAGGGACATCTGACCTCAGCGAGGGACATCAGACCTCAACGAGGGACATCTGACCTCAGCGAGGGACATCAGACCTCAAAGAGGGACATCAGACCTCAGTGAGGGACATCTGACCTCAGCGAGGGACATCTGACCTCAGTGAGGGACATCTGACCTCAGCGAGGGACATCAGACCTCAACGAGGGACATCTGACCTCAGTGAGTGACATCAGACCTCAACGAGGGACATCAGACCTCAGTGAGGGACATCTGACCTCAGTGAGGGACATCAGACCTCAGTGAGGGACATCTGACCTCAGCGAGGGACATCAGACCTCAGTGAGGGACATCTGACCTCAGCGAGGGACATCTGACCTCAGTGAGGGACATCTGACCTCAGTGAGGGACATCTGACCTCAGTGAGGGACATCTGACCTCAGTGAGGGACATCTGACCTCAGCGAGGGACATCAGACCTCAGTGAGGGACATCTGACCTCAGCGAGGGACATCAGACCTCAGTGAGGGACATCAGACCTCAGTGAGGGACATCTGACCTCAGTGAGGGACATCTGACCTCAGCGAGGGACATCAGACCTCAACGAGGGACATCTGACCTCAGTGAGTGACATCAGACCTCAACGAGGGACATCAGACCTCAGTGAGGGACATCTGACCTCAGTGAGGGACATCAGACCTCAGCGAGGGACATCAGACCTCAGTGAGGGACATCAGACCTCAGTGAGGGACATCAGACCTCAGTGAGGGACATCTGACCTCAGTGAGGGACATCAGACCTCAGTGAGGGACATCAGACCTCAGCGAGGGACATCAGACCTCAGTGAGGGACATCTGACCTCAGCGAGGGACATCAGACCTCAGTGAGGGACATCTGACCTCAGTGAGGGACATCAGACCTCAGCGAGGGACATCAGACCTCAGCGAGGGACATCAGACCTCAACGAGGGACATCTGACCTCAGCGAGGGACATCAGACCTCAGTGAGGGACATCTGACCTCAGTGAGGGACATCTGACCTCAGCGAGGGACATCTGACCTCAGCGAGGGACATCAGACCTCAGTGAGGGACATCTGACCTCAGCGAGGGACATCTGACCTCAGTGAGGGACATCAGACCTCAGCGAGGGACATCAGACCTCAACGAGGGACATCAGACCTCAGTGAGGGACATCAGACCTCAACGAGGGACATCAGACCTCAACGAGGGACATCAGACCTCAGTGAGGGACATCAGACCTCAGCAAGGGACATCTGACCTCAGCGAGGGACATCAGACCTCAGTGAGGGACATCAGACCTCAGTGAGGGACATCTGACCTCAGTGAGGGACATCTGACCTCAGCGAGGGACATCTGACCTCAGTGAGGGACATCAGACCTCAGCAAGGGACATCTGACCTCAGCGAGGGACATCAGACCTCAGTGAGGGACATCAGACCTCAGTGAGGGACATCTGACCTCAGTGAGGGACATCTGACCTCAGCGAGGGACATCTGACCTCAGTGAGGGACATCAGACCTCAGTGAGGGACATCTGACCTCAGTGAGGGACATCAGACCTCAGTGAGGGACATCAGACCTCAGCGAGGGACATCAGACCTCAGTGAGGGACATCTGACCTCAGCGAGGGACATCAGACCTCAGTGAGGGACATCTGACCTCAGTGAGGGACATCAGACCTCAGCGAGGGACATCAGACCTCAGCGAGGGACATCAGACCTCAACGAGGGACATCTGACCTCAGCGAGGGACATCAGACCTCAGTGAGGGACATCTGACCTCAGTGAGGGACATCAGACCTCAGCGAGGGACATCTGACCTCAGCGAGGGACATCAGACCTCAGTGAGGGACATCTGACCTCAGCGAGGGACATCTGACCTCAGTGAGGGACATCAGACCTCAGCGAGGGACATCAGACCTCAACGAGGGACATCAGACCTCAGTGAGGGACATCAGACCTCAACGAGGGACATCAGACCTCAACGAGGGACATCAGACCTCAGTGAGGGACATCAGACCTCAGCGAGGGACATCTGACCTCAGCGAGGGACATCAGACCTCAGTGAGGGACATCAGACCTCAGTGAGGGACATCTGACCTCAGTGAGGGACATCTGACCTCAGCGAGGGACATCTGACCTCAGTGAGGGACATCAGACCTCAGTGAGGGACATCTGACCTCAGTGAGGGACATCTGACCTCAGTGAGGGACATCTGACCTCAGTGAGGGACATCTGACCTCAGTGAGGGACATCTGACCTCAACGAGGGACATCAGACCTCAGCGAGGGACATCAGACCTCAGCGAGGGACATCTGACCTCAGTGAGGGACATCTGACCTCAACGAGGGACATCAGACCTCAGCGAGGGACATCAGACCTCAGCGAGGGACATCTGACCTCAGCGAGGGACATCAAATGGACGCTGGGCTGTGATTGGTCGACAGCTTTCGTCCGTCTGTCGTTGTCCTCTGATTGGACGGCCCTGTTGGACGCTGGGCTG
>NC_139847.1:117500-122500 GCF_963691815.1 Echiichthys vipera | reverse complement strand
TGGTCCCTGACTGTCTCTTGTCTCCTGTCCTCTCAGGGATGATGGTGTCTCTGGAGTGTCTCTGGTCCCTGACTGTCTCTTGTCCCCTGTCCTCTCAGGGATGATGGTGTCTCTGGTCCCTGACTCTCTCTTGTCTCCTGTCCTCTCAGGGATGATGGTGTCTCTGGAGTGTCTCTGGTCCCTGACTGTCTCTTGTCTCCTGTCCTCTCAGGGATGATGGTGTCTCTGGAGTGTCTCTGGTCCCTGACTGTCTCTTGTCTCCTGTCCTCTCAGGGATGATGGTGTCTCTGGAGTGTCTCTGGTCCCTGACTGTCTCTTGTCTCCTGTCCTCTCAGGGATGATGGTGTCTCTGGAGTGTCTCTGGTCCCTGACTGTCTCTTGTCTCCTGTCCTCTCAGGGATGATGGTGTCTCTGGAGTGTCTCTGGTCCCTGACTGTCTCTTGTCCCTGTCCTCTCAGGGATGATGGTGTCTCTGGAGTGTCTCTGGTCCCTGACTGTCTCTTGTCTCCTGTCCTCTCAGGGATGATGGTGTCTCTGGAGTGTCTCTGGTCCCTGACTGTCTCTTGTCCTCTGTCCTCTCAGGGATGATGGTGTCTCTGGTCCCTGACTGTCTCTTGTCCCCTGTCCTCTCAGGGATGATGGTGTCTCTGGAGTGTCTCTGGTCCCTGACTGTCTCTTGTCCTCTGTCCTCTCAGGGATGATGGTGTCTCTGGAGTGTCTCTGGTCCCTGACTGTCTCTTGTCCTCTGTCCTCTCAGGGATGATGGTGTCTCTGGAGTGTCTCTGGTCCCTGACTGTCTCTTGTCTCCTGTCCTCTCAGGGATGATGGTGTCTCTGGAGTGTCTCTGGTCCCTGACTGTCTCTTGTCCCCTGTCCTCTCAGGGATGATGGTGTCTCTGGAGTGTCTCTGGTCCCTGACTGTCTCTTGTCCTCTGTCCTCTCAGGGATGATGGTGTCTCTGGAGTGTCTCTGGTCCCTGACTGTCTCTTGTCCCCTGTCCTCTCAGGGATGATGGTGTCTCTGGAGTGTCTCTGGTCCCTGACTGTCTCTTGTCTCCTGTCCTCTCAGGGATGATGGTGTCTCTGGAGTGTCTCATGTCCCTGACTGTCTCTTGTCCCCTGTCCTCTCAGGGATGATGGTGTCTCTGGTCCCTGACTGTCTCTTGTCCTCTGTCCTCTCAGGGATGATGGTGTCTCTGGAGTGTCTCTGGTCCCTGACTGTCTCTTGTCCCCTGTCCTCTCAGGGATGATGGTGTCTCTGGAGTGTCTCTGGTCACTGACTGTCTCTTGTCCTCTGTCCTCTCAGGGATGATGGTGTCTCTGGAGTGTCTCTGGTCCCTGACTGTCTCTTGTCCCCTGTCCTCTCAGGGATGATGGTGTCTCTGGAGTGTCTCTGGTCCCTGACTGTCTCTTGTCCCCTGTCCTCTCAGGGATGATGGTGTCTCTGGAGTGTCTCTGGTCCCTGACTGTCTCTTGTCTCCTGTCCTCTCAGGGATGATGGTGTCTCTGGAGTGTCTCTGGTCCCTGACTGTCTCTTGTCTCCTGTCCTCTCAGGGATGATGGTGTCTCTGGAGTGTCTCTGGTCCCTGACTGTCTCTTGTCCCCTGTCCTCTCAGGGATGATGGTGTCTCTGGAGTGTCTCTTGTCCCTGACTGTCTCTTGTCTCCTGTCCTCTCAGGGATGATGGTGTCTCTGGAGTGTCTCTTGTCCCTGACTGTCTCTTGTCCCCTGTCCTCTCAGGGATGATGGTGTCTCTGGAGTGTCTCTGGTCCCTGACTGTCTCTTGTCCTCTGTCCTCTCAGGGATGATGGTGTCTCTGGAGTGTCTCTGGTCCCTGACTGTCTCTTGTCTCCTGTCCTCTCAGGGATGATGGTGTCTCTGGAGTGTCTCTTGTCCCTGACTGTCTCTTGTCCCCTGTCCTCTCAGGGATGATGGTGTCTCTGGAGTGTCTCTGGTCCCTGACTGTCTCTTGTCTCCTGTCCTCTCAGGGATGATGGTGTCTCTGGAGTGTCTCTGGTCCCTGACTGTCTCTTGTCCTCTGTCCTCTCAGGGATGATGGTGTCTCTGGAGTGTCTCTTGTCCCTGACTGTCTCTTGTCCTCTGTCCTCTCAGGGATGATGGTGTCTCTGGAGTGTCTCTGGTCCCTGATTGTCTCTTGTCCCCTGTCCTCTCAGGGATGATGGTGTCTCTGGAGTGTCTCTGGTCCCTGACTGTCTCTTGTCCTCTGTCCTCTCAGGGATGATGGTGTCTCTGGAGTGTCTCTGGTCCCTGACTGTCTCTTGTCTCCTGTCCTCTCAGGGATGATGGTGTCTCTGGAGTGTCTCTGGTCCTTGACTGTCTCTTGTCTCCTGTCCTCTCAGGGATGATGGTGTCTCTGGAGTGTCTCTGGTCCCTGACTGTCTCTTGTCCCCTGTCCTCTCAGGGATGATGGTGTCTCTGGACTGTCTCTGGTCCCTGACTGTCTCTTGTCCCCTGTCCTCTCAGGGATGATGGTGTCTCTGGAGTGTCTCTGGTCCCTGACTGTCTCTTGTCCCCTGTCCTCTCAGGGATGATGGTGTCTCTGGAGTGTCTCTGGTCCCTGACTGTCTCTTGTCCCCTGTCCTCTCAGGGATGATGGTGTCTCTGGAGTGTCTCTGGTCCCTGACTGTCTCTTGTCTCCTGTCCTCTCAGGGATGATGGTGTCTCTGGACTGTCTCTGGTCCCTGACTGTCTCTTGTCCTCTGTCCTCTCAGGGATGATGGTGTCTCTGGTCCCTGACTGTCTCTTGTCTCCTGTCCTCTCAGGGATGATGGTGTCTCTGGAGTGTCTCTGGTCCCTGACTGTCTCTTGTCCTCTGTCCTCTCAGGGATGATGGTGTCTCTGGAGTGTCTCTGGTCCCTGACTGTCTCTTGTCCCCTGTCCTCTCAGGGATGATGGTGTCTCTGGAGTGTCTCATGTCCCTGACTGTCTCTTGTCTCCTGTCCTCTCAGGGATGATGGTGTCTCTGGAGTGTCTCTGGTCCCTGACTGTCTCTTGTCCCCTGTCCTCTCAGGGATGATGGTGTCTCTGGAGTGTCTCTGGTCCCTGACTGTCTCTTGTCCCCTGTCCTCTCAGGGATGATGGTGTCTCTGGACTGTCTCTGGTCCCTGACTGTCTCTTGTCCCCTGTCCTCTCAGGGATGATGGTGTCTCTGGAGTGTCTCTGGTCCCTGACTGTCTCTTGTCTCCTGTCCTCTCAGGGATGATGGTGTCTCTGGAGTGTCTCTGGTCCCTGACTGTCTCTTGTCTCCTGTCCTCTCAGGGATGATGGTGTCTCTGGAGTGTCTCTGGTCCCTGACTGTCTCTTGTCTCCTGTCCTCTCAGGGATGATGGTGTCTCTGGAGTGTCTCTGGTCCCTGACTGTCTCTTGTCCCTGTCCTCTCAGGGATGATGGTGTCTCTGGACTGTCTCTGGTCCCTGACTGTCTCTTGTCCTCTGTCCTCTCAGGGATGATGGTGTCTCTGGTCCCTGACTGTCTCTTGTCCCCTGTCCTCTCAGGGATGATGGTGTCTCTGGAGTGTCTCTGGTCCCTGACTGTCTCTTGTCCTCTGTCCTCTCAGGGATGATGGTGTCTCTGGAGTGTCTCTGGTCCCTGACTGTCTCTTGTCTCCTGTCCTCTCAGGGATGATGGTGTCTCTGGAGTGTCTCTGGTCCCTGACTGTCTCTTGTCCCCTGTCCTCTCAGGGATGATGGTGTCTCTGGAGTGTCTCTGGTCCCTGACTGTCTCTTGTCCCCTGTCCTCTCAGGGATGATGGTGTCTCTGGAGTGTCTCTGGTCCCTGACTGTCTCTTGTCCCCTGTCCTCTCAGGGATGATGGTGTCTCTGGAGTGTCTCTGGTCCCTGACTGTCTCTTGTCCTCTGTCCTCTCAGGGATGATGGTGTCTCTGGAGTGTCTCTGGTCCCTGACTGTCTCTTGTCCTCTGTCCTCTCAGGGATGATGGTGTCTCTGGAGTGTCTCATGTCCCTGACTGTCTCTTGTCCTCTGTCCTCTCAGGGATGATGGTGTCTCTGGAGTGTCTCTGGTCCCTGACTGTCTCTTGTCTCCTGTCCTCTCAGGGATGATGGTGTCTCTGGAGTGTCTCTGGTCCCTGACTGTCTCTTGTCTCCTGTCCTCTCAGGGATGATGGTGTCTCTGGAGTGTCTCTGGTCCCTGACTGTCTCTTGTCTCCTGTCCTCTCAGGGATGATGGTGTCTCTGGAGTGTCTCTGGTCCCTGACTGTCTCTTGTCTCCTGTCCTCTCAGGGATGATGGTGTCTCTGGAGTGTCTCAGAGAGACTCCTCTCATCAGCATAAAGCAGCAGCTCTTCACTGAGGCCAGGAAGTTCCCCCTGTCCCACCTGCTGCAGGTACGCCTCACCTGTCACCTGTCACCTTAGCCCCGCCCCCTCCTCCCTGTCACTGGCTGGAGCTAACCACCTCTGCTCTCTGATTGGCCAGGAGGAGTCCTGCTACATCTTTGTGGGCGTGACCCAGGAGGCGGAGAGGGAGGAGTTTTACGACGAGACGAGGCGACTGTGCGACCTCCGACTTTTCCACCCGATCCTCAAGGTCATCGAACCGCTGGGCAACCGCGAGGAGAAGATCCTGAACCGGGAGATAGGTAGCTGTCCTCACCTGTCCTCACCTGTCTGTCCTCACCTGTCCTCACCTGTCCTCACCTGTCTGTCCTCACCTGTCCTCACCTGTCTGTCCTCACCTGTCTGTCCTCACCTGTCCTCACCTGTCCTCACCTGTCTGTCCTCACCTGTCCAACACCTGTCCTCACCTGTCTGTCCTCACCTGTCTGTCCTCACCCGTCTGTCCTCACCTGTCTGTCCTCACCTGTCTGTCCTCACCTGTCTGTCCTCACCCGTCTGTCCTCACCTGTCTGTCCTCACCTGTCCTCACCCGTCTGTCCTCACCTGTCTGTCCTCACCTGTCCTCACCCGTCTGTCCTCACCTGTCTGTCCTAACCTGTCCTCACCTGTCTGTCCTCACCTGTCCTC
>NC_139847.1:110000-112500 GCF_963691815.1 Echiichthys vipera | reverse complement strand
CTGTCTGTCTGCACCTGTCTGTCTGCACCTGACTGTCTGCACCTGTCTGCACCTGTCTGTCTGCACCTGTCTGTCTGCACCTGTCTGCACCTGTCTGTCTGCACCTGTCTGTCTGCACCTGTCTGTCTGCACCTGTCTGTCTGCACCTGACTGTCTGCACCTGTCTGCACCTGACTGTCTGCACCTGTCTGTCTGCACCTGTCTGTCTGCACCTGTCTGTCTGCACCTGTCTGTCTGCACCTGACTGTCTGCACCTGTCTGTCTGCACCTGTCTGTCTGCACCTGTCTGTCTGCACCTGACTGTCTGCACCTGTCTGTCTGCACCTGTCTGCACCTGTCTGTCTGCACCTGACTGTCTGCACCTGACTGTCTGCACCTGACTGTCTGCACCTGACTGTCTGCACCTGTCTGTCTGCACCTGTCTGTCTGCACCTGTCTGCACCTGTCTGCACCTGACTGTCTGCACCTGACTGTCTGCACCTGTCTGTCTGCACCTGTCTGTCTGCACCTGTCTGCACCTGTCTGCACCTGTCTGTCTGCACCTGTCTGTCTGCACCTGTCTGTCTGCACCTGTCTGTCTGCACCTGTCTGTCTGCACCTGACTGTCTGTCTAAACCTGTCTGTCTGAAACTGTCTGTCTGTCTAAACCTGTCTGTCTAAACCTGTCTGTCTGCACCTGTCTGTCTGCACCTGTCTGCACCTGTCTGTCTGCACCTGTCTGTCTGAACCTGTCTGTCTAAACCTGTCTGCACCTGTCTGTCTGGACCTGTCTGTCTGCACCTGTCTGTCTGTCTTTCTCTCTGTCTGTCTGTCTGACTCTCTGACTCACCTGTCTGTCTGTCTCCTCAGGTGTGTGGCTGTGATGAGTACCTGTTGGAGAAGTATCCTCTCAGCCAGTACAAGGTAACAACCTGTCTCTCTGTCTCCACCTGTCTCACTGTCTCCACCTGTCTCTCTGTCTCCACCTGTCTCTCTGTCTCCACCTGTCTCACTGTCTCCACCTGTCTCACTGTCTCCACCTGTCTCTCTGTCTCCACCTGTCTCACTGTCTCCACCTGTCTCACTGTCTCCACCTGTCTCTCTGTCTCCACCTGTCTCTCTGTCTCCACCTGTCTCACTGTCTCCACCTGTCTCTCTGTCTCCACCTGTCTCACTGTCTCCACCTGTCTCACTGTCTCCACCTGTCTCACTGTCTCCACCTGTCTCTCTGTCTCCACCTGTCTCACTGTCTCCACCTGTCTCTCTGTCTCCACCTGTCTCTCTGCAGTATATCCGCTCCTGTATCATCGTAGGACGTCTTCCTCACCTGATGCTCGTGTCCAAAGACAGTCTCTTCTCTCAGCTGCCGGCCTCTGGCTTCGTCACGCCGTCCTACAGGTAAGCAGCCAATCAGGAGCCTGCAGGGCGTGTCAGCCAATCAGGAGCCTGCCAGGCGTGTCAGCCAATCAGGAGCTTGTACAGGTGCGGTGTATCCAGGTGGCCGACGTGTGTTGTGTGTGTTTCAGTCGCCGGACCCCTCAGCCGTCCCCGTGTCCAGGAGGGGGGGACGGGTGTCCTCCTCGCTCTCTGTGGGCGTTCAACACTCTGCTGAGGGTCCGGCTGCTCTGCGCCACCTACGTCAACGTCAACATCCGGGACATCGACAAGGTGCGTCCCCACCCCTGCTCCTGGGCTCAGGTCTGCTCCTGGACTCAGGTCTGCTCCTGGGCTCAGGTCTGCTCCTGGGCTCAGGTCTGCTCCTGGACTCAGGTCTGCTCCTGGACTCAGGTCTGCTCCTGGGCTCAGGTCTGCCCCAGGGCTCAGGTCTGCTCCTGGGCTCAGGTCTGCTCCTGGACTCAGGTCTGCTCCTGGGCTCAGGTCTGCTCCTGGGCTCAGGTCTGCTCCTGGGCTCAGGTCTGCTCCTGGGCTCAGGTCTGCTCCTGGACTCAGGTCTGCTCCTGGACTCAGGTCTGCTCCTGGGCTCAGGTCTGCCCCTGGGCTCAGGTCTGCTCCTGGGCTCAGGTCTGCTCCTGCGTCACAGTCCGTAGATCCAAAGACGCCCTTTTAGCTCCTACTTGTCTTTGTGTTGTTGTTGTTGTTGTTGTTGTTGTGTTGTTGTTGTGTTGTTGGGAGGACAGTAACCCTGGTCACAGGTTCTCACCTCTGAGTGTGTGTGTGTGTGTGTGTGTGTGTGTGTGTGTGTGTGTGTGTGTGTGTGTGTGTGTGTGTGTGTGTGTAGATCTACGTGAGGACGGGGATCTACCACGGAGGAGAGCCGCTCTGTGACAACGTGCACACACAGAGGGTCCCCTGCTCCAACCCCAGGTAAGACCCCCCTCCCCCCCAGATGCTGGTCCTGGATCAGGTCTCAGGGGCAGCAGCTCCAGCCTCTGATCCTGGATCAGGTCTCAGGGGCAGCAGCTCCAGCCTCTGATCCTGGATCAGGTCTCAGGGGCAGCAGCTCCAGCCTCTGGTCCTGGATCAGGTCTCAGGGGCAGCAGCTCCAGCCTCTGATCCTGGA
>NC_139847.1:100000-105000 GCF_963691815.1 Echiichthys vipera | reverse complement strand
CTCTCTTCTACCTGTCTCTCTCTCTTCTACCCGTCTCTCTCTCTTCTACCTGTCTCTCTCTCTTCTACCCGTCTCTCTCTCTTCTACCCGTCTCTCTCTCTTCTACCTGTCTCTCTCTCTTCTACCTGTCTCTCTCTCTTCTACCTGTCTCTCTCTCTTCTACCCGTCTCTCTCTCTTCTACCCGTCTCTCTCTCTTCTACCTGTCTCTCTCTCTTCTACCTGTCTCTCTCTCTTCTACCTGTCTCTCTCTCTTCTACCCGTCTCTCTCTCTTCTACCTGTCTCTCTCTCTTCTACCTGTCTCTCTCTCTTCTACCCGTCTCTCTCTCTTCTACCTGTCTCTCTCTCTTCTACCTGTCTCTCTCTCTTCTACCCGTCTCTCTCTCTTCTACCCGTCTCTCTCTCTTCTACCTGTCTCTCTCTCTTCTACCTGTCTCTCTCTCTTCTACCCGTCTCTCTCTCTTCTACCCGTCTCTCTCTCTTCTACCTGTCTCTCTCTCGTCTACCTGTCTCTCTCTCTTCTACCTGTCTCTCTCTCTTCTACCCGTCTCTCTCTCTTCTACCTGTCTCTCTCTCTTCTACCTGTCTCTCTCTCTTCTACCCGTCTCTCTCTCTTCTACCTGTCTCTCTCTCTTCTACCTGTCTCTCTCTCTTCTACCCGTCTCTCTCTCTTCTACCCGTCTCTCTCTCTTCTACCTGTCTCTCTCTCTTCTACCTGTCTCTCTCTCTTCTACCTGTCTCTCTCTCTGCAGACGTTACTGTGTAAACATCCCAGAGTCTCTTCCGAAGCTGCTTCTGTCCGTCAAATGGAACTCCAGAGATGAAGTGTCTCAGGTAAAACCACACTCTCCCCGCAGACCGCCATAAAGATGGAGGACACGTGTCCCGCCCCCTCCGTGGTCGAGGAGGGACACGTGTCCCGCCCACTCCGTGGTCATGGATTGGGCACGTGTCCCGCCCACTCCGTGTCATAGATGGGACACGTGTCCCGCCCCCTCAGTTTTTACCTTTACACGCAAACACAACGCTGGAGCAGATCAGAGTGTATGGTTCTCACACACTCCCAGGTTTCTTTACTCCTGATGTCTCTGACTCTGACTCTGTCTCTGACTCTGTCTCTGTCTCTGACTCTGTCTCTGACTCTGACTCTGTCTCTGTCTCTGACTCTGACTCTGTCTCTGACTCTGACTCTGTCTCTGTCTCTGTCTCTGTCTCTGACTCTGACTCTGACTCTGACTCTGACTCTGTCTCTGACTCTGACTCTGACTCTGTCTCTGACTCTGTCTCTGTCTCTGTCTCTGACTCTGACTCTGACTCTGTCTCTGTCTCTGACTCTGTCTCTGTCTCTGTCTCTGTCTCTGACTCTGTCTCTGACTCTGTCTCTGACTCTGACTCTGTCTCTGACTCTGTCTCTGACTCTGTCTCTGTCTCTGTCTCTGACTCTGTCTCTGACTCTGACTCTGTCTCTGTCTCTGTCTCTGACTCTGACTCTGACTCTGTCTCTGTCTCTGTCTCTGACTCTGACTCTGACTCTGTCTCTGACTCTGTCTCTGTCTCTGACTCTGTCTCTGTCTCTGACTCTGTCTCTGACTCTGACTCTGACTCTGACTCTGTCTCTGTCTCTGACTCTGACTCTGTCTCTGACTCTGTCTCTGACTCTGACTCTGACTCTGTCTCTGACTCTGTCTCTGTCTCTGACTCTGTCTCTGTCTCTGACTCTGACTCTGACTCTGACTCTGACTCTGTCTCTGACTCTGTCTCTGTCTCTGTCTCTGTCTCTGTCTCTGACTCTGACTCTGTCTCTGTCTCTGACTCTGACTCTGTCTCTGTCTCTGTCTCTGTCTCTGACTCTGTCTCTGACTCTGACTCTGTCTCTGTCTCTGTCTCTGACTCTGTCTCTGTCTCTGACTCTGTCTCTGACTCTGTCTCTGTCTCTGTCTCTGTCTCTGTCTCTGACTCTGTCTCTGTCTCTGACTCTGTCTCTGACTCTGACTCTGACTCTGACTCTGTCTCTGTCTCTGTCTCTGACTCTGTCTCTGACTCTGTCTCTGACTCTGACTCTGACTCTGTCTCTGACTCTGTCTCTGACTCTGTCTCTGTCTCTGTCTCTGTCTCTGACTCTGACTCTGTCTCTGTCTCTGACTCTGTCTCTGTCTCTGACTCTGACTCTGTCTCTGTCTCTGACTCTGTCTCTGTCTCTGTCTCTGACTCTGTCTCTGTCTCTGTCTCTGTCTCTGACTCTGACTCTGACTCTGTCTCTGTCTCTGACTCTGTCTCTGTCTCTGACTCTGTCTCTGACTCTGTCTCTGTCTCTGTCTCTGACTCTGTCTCTGACTCTGACTCTGTCTCTGTCTCTGACTCTGTCTCTGTCTCTGTCTCTGTCTCTGACTCTGTCTCTGACTCTGTCTCTGACTCTGTCTCTGTCTCTGTCTCTGACTCTGTCTCTGACTCTGTCTCTGTCTCTGACTCTGTCTCTGTCTCTGACTCTGACTCTGACTCTGACTCTGTCTCTGACTCTGTCTCTGTCTCTGTCTCTGACTCTGACTCTGACTCTGACTCTGTCTCTGTCTCTGACTCTGTCTCTGACTCTGACTCTGTCTCTGACTCTGTCTCTGTCTCTGTCTCTGACTCTGTCTCTGACTCTGTCTCTGACTCTGTCTCTGTCTCTGACTCTGTCTCTGACTCTGACTCTGACTCTGACTCTGTCTCTGACTCTGTCTCTGACTCTGTCTCTGTCTCTGACTCTGACTCTGTCTCTGACTCTGTCTCTGTCTCTGACTCTGACTCTGTCTCTGTCTCTGTCTCTGACTCTGTCTCTGTCTCTGTCTCTGTCTCTGTCTCTGACTCTGTCTCTGACTCTGACTCTGACTCTGACTCTGTCTCTGACTCTGACTCTGTCTCTGTCTCTGTCTCTGACTCTGTCTCTGACTCTGTCTCTGTCTCTGTCTCTGACTCTGTCTCTGACTCTGACTCTGACTCTGACTCTGTCTCTGACTCTGACTCTGTCTCTGACTCTGACTCTGTCTCTGACTCTGTCTCTGTCTCTGTCTCTGACTCTGTCTCTGTCTCTGTCTCTGACTCTGACTCTGTCTCTGACTCTGACTCTGTCTCTGACTCTGTCTCTGTCTCTGTCTCTGTCTCTGACTCTGACTCTGACTCTGTCTCTGACTCTGACTCTGTCTCTGTCTCTGTCTCTGACTCTGACTCTGACTCTGTCTCTGTCTCTGACTCTGACTCTGTCTCTGTCTCTGTCTCTGACTCTGACTCTGACTCTGTCTCTGACTCTGTCTCTGACTCTGTCTCTGTCTCTGTCTCTGACTCTGTCTCTGACTCTGACTCTGACTCTGACTCTGTCTCTGTCTCTGACTCTGACTCTGTCTCTGACTCTGTCTCTGTCTCTGACTCTGTCTCTGTCTCTGACTCTGTCTCTGTCTCTGACTCTGACTCTGACTCTGACTCTGTCTCTGTCTCTGACTCTGACTCTGTCTCTGTCTCTGTCTCTGTCTCTGACTCTGACTCTGTCTCTGTCTCTGACTCTGACTCTGACTCTGTCTCTGACTCTGACTCTGACTCTGTCTCTGACTCTGACTCTGTCTCTGTCTCTGACTCTGACTCTGTCTCTGTCTCTGACTCTGACTCTGTCTCTGTCTCTGTCTCTGTCTCTGACTCTGACTCTGTCTCTGACTCTGACTCTGTCTCTGTCTCTGACTCTGTCTCTGACTCTGTCTCTGTCTCTGACTCTGTCTCTGACTCTGACTCTGTCTCTGTCTCTGTCTCTGACTCTGTCTCTGACTCTGTCTCTGTCTCTGACTCTGACTCTGACTCTGACTCTGACTCCGTCTCCTCCTCAGATGTACTGTCTGCTGAAGGAGTGGCCTCTGATGGAGCCTGAATCTGCTCTGGAGCTGTTGGACTGTAACTTCCCGGACCCGCTGGTGCGAGCGTTCGCTCTGCGCTGCCTGGTGCAGGGCCTGAGCGACGACAAGCTGTCCCAGTACCTGCTGCAGCTGGTGCAGGTGCGTCCACAGCCTCGCCTCCCGACGGTCCTCTCTCGCTTCCTGGTGCTGGAGCTTTTGAGCTTTGAATCACTCTTGGATTTTCTCCGTCTGTGCTCCCTCTGAAAAACCCTGTTCCCGTTCCCCCTCCCCCCAACGTCACATACACGCCCTTTTTTGGTCAGAGGAAATGAGGCGGAGTCAAAGTGTGACGGACGGAGGCTCTTTGTCTAAAGTGTGAGGCGATGCTGATGAAGCCGACTGTGTTTGTGTGTTTGTGTGTCTGCAGGTGTTAAAGTACGAGATGTACCTCGACAATCCTCTCGCTCGCTTCCTGATCAAGAAAGCTCTGACCAATCAGAGGATAGGACACTTCTTCTTCTGGCATCTCAAGTGAGTCACACCACCTGTGCACGGAGAAAGTTTATGCTCCTAGAGGACACTTTAGCACACGTTTATGCTCCTAGAGGACACTTTAACACACGTTTATGCTCCTAGAGGACACTTTAACACACGTTTATGCTCCTAGAGGACACTTTAACACACGTTTATGCTCCTAGAGGACACTTTAACACACGTTTATGCTCCTAGAGGACACTTTAGCACACGTTTATGCTCCTAGAGGACACTTTAACACACGTTTATGCTCCTAGAGGACACTTTAACACACGTTTATGCTCCTAGAGGACACTTTAACACACGTTAATGCTCCTAGAGGACACTTTAGCACACGTTTATGCTCCTAGAGGACACTTTAACACACGTTTATGCTCCTAGAGGACACTTTAGCACACATTTATGCTCCTAGAGGACACTTTAGCACACGTTTATGCTCCTAGAGGACACTTTAACACACGTTTATGCTCCTAGAGGACACTTTAACACACGTTTATGCTCCTAGAGGACACTTTAACACACGTTTATGCTCCTAGAGGACACTTTAACACACGTTAATGCTCCTAGAGGACACTTTAGCACACGTTTATGCTCCTAGAGGACACTTTAG
>NC_139847.1:90000-95000 GCF_963691815.1 Echiichthys vipera | reverse complement strand
CTAACTACCTAACTACCTAACTACCTAACTAACTACCTAGCTACCTAACTACCGAACTAACTACCGAACTAACTACCTAACTAACTAACTAACTAACTAACTAACTACCTAACTACCTAACTAACTAACTACCTACCTAACTACCTAACTACCTAACTACCTAACTAACTAACTAACTAACTACCTAACTACCTAACTACCTAACTAACTAACTACCTAACTACCTAACTAACTAACTACCTAACTACCTAACTAACTACCTAACTAACTAACTAACTACCTAACTAGCTACCTAGCTACCTAGCTACCTAACTACCTAACTAGCTACCTAACTACCTAACTAACTAACTACCTAACTACCTAACTAACTAACTAACTAACTACCTAACTAACTACCTAACTAACTACCTAACTACCTAACTAACTAACTACCTAACTAACTAACTACCTAACTACCTAACTAACTACCTAACTAACTACCTAACTACCTAACTAGCTACCTAGCTACCTAGCTACCTAACTACCTAACTAGCTACCTAACTACCTAACTAACTAACTAACTACCTAACTAACTAACTAACTAACTAACTAACTAACTAACTAACTAACTAACTAACTAACTAACTAACTAACTAACTACCTAACTAGCTACCTAGCTACCTAACTACCTAACTACCTACCTAGCTACCTAACTAACTAACTAACTAACTACCTAACTAACTAACTAACTACCTACCTACCTACCTAACTAACTAACTAACTAACTAACTAACTAACTAACTAACTAACTAACTAACTAACTACCTAACTAACTAACTAACTAACTAACTAATTAACTAACTAACTAACTAACTAACTAACTAACTAACTAACTAACTAACTACCTAACTACCTAACTACCTAACTACCTAACTAACTAACTAACTAACTACCTAACTACCTAACTAACTAACTAACTAACTAACTAACTAACTAGCTAACTAACTAACTACCTAACTAACTAACTAACTAACTAACTAACTAACTAACTAACTAACTAACTAGCTACCTAACTAACTACCTAACTAACTAACTAACTAACTAACTAACTAACTAACTAACTAACTAACTACCTAACTACCTAACTACCTAACTAACTAACTAACTAACTACCTACCTAACTACCTAACTAACTAACTAACTAACTAACTAACTAACTAACTAACTACCTAACTACCTAACTACCTAACTACCTAACTACCTAACTAACTACCTACCTAACTAACTAACTAACTAACTAACTAGCTACCTAACTACCTAACTAACTAACTAACTAACTAACTAACTAACTACCTAACTACCTAACTACCTAACTACCTAACTAACTAACTAACTAACTAACTACCTACCTAACTACCTAACTAACTACCTAACTACCTAACTACCTAACTACCTAACTACCTAACTAACTAACTAACTAACTAACTAACTAACTAAATACCTAACTAACTAACTAAGTACAGTAAAGTGCAGTAAAGTGCTTTAAAGTGCAGTAAAGTGCAGTAAAGTGCAGTAAAGTGCTGTAAAGTGCATTAAAGTGCTTTAAAGTGCAGTAAAGTGCAGTAAAGTGCAGTAAAGTGCAGTAAAGTGCTGTAAAGTGCATTAAAGTGCTTTAAAGTGCAGTAAAGTGCAGTAAGTGCAGTAAAGTGCTTTAAAGTGCAGTAAAGTGCAGTAAAGTGCTTTAAAGTGCAGTAAAGTGCTTTAAATTGCAGTAAAGTAAAGTACAGTAAAGTGCAGTAAAGTGCTGCAAAGTGCAGTAAAGTAAAGTGCAGTAAAGTTCAGTAAAGTGCAGTAAAGTAAAGTGCTGTAAAGTAAAGTACAGTAAAGTGCAGTAAAGTGCAGTAAAGTGCAGTAAAGTACAGTAAAGTAAAGTACAGTAAAGTAAAGTGCAGTAAAGTGCAGTAAAGTGCAGTAAAGTGCTGTAAAGTACAGTAAAGTAAAGTGCAGTAAAGTAAAGTACAGTAAAGTAAAGTACAGTAAAGTGCTTTAAAGTGCAGTAAAGTACAGTAAAGTGCAGTAAAGTGCTTTAAAGTGCAGTAAAGTGCTGTAAAGTACAGTAAAGTGCAGTAAAGTGCAGTAAAGTAAAGTGCAGTAAAGTGCAGTAAAGTAAAGTACAGTAAAGTGCAGTAAAGTGCAGTAAAGTACAGTAAAGTACAGTAAAGTACAGTAAAGTGCTTTAAAGTGCAGTAAAGTGCAGTAAAGTGCAGTAAAGTAAAGTGCAGTAAAGTAAAGTACAGTAAAGTGCAGTAAAGTGCTTTAAAGTGCAGTAAAGTGCAGTAAAGTGCAGTAAAGTAAAGTGCAGTAAAGTAAAGTAAAGTGCAGTAAAGTACAGTAAAGTGCAGTAAAGTGCTTTAAAGTGCAGTAAAGTACAGTAAAGTGCAGTAAATTGCAGTAAAGTGCTTTAAAGTGCAGTGAAGTAAAGTGCAGTAAAGTGCAGTAAAGTGCAGTAAAGTGCTTTAAAGTGCAGTGAAGTAAAGTGCTGTAAAGTGCAGTAAAGTGCAGTAAAGTGCTTTAAAGTGCAGTGAAGTAAAGTGCTGTAAAGTGCAGTAAAGTGCAGTAAAGTGCAGTAAAGAGCTTTAAAGTGCAGTTAAGAGCTTTAAAGAGCTTTAAAGTGCAGTAAAGTGCAGTAAAGTGCAGTAAAGTACAGTAAAGTGCAGTAAAGTGCAGTAAATTGCAGTAAAGTGCTTTAAAGTGCAGTGAAGTACAGTAAAGTGCAGTAAAGTGCAGTAA
The DNA here is from genome assembly GCF_963691815.1 of Echiichthys vipera. Taxonomy (NCBI): domain Eukaryota; kingdom Metazoa; phylum Chordata; class Actinopteri; order Perciformes; family Trachinidae; genus Echiichthys; species Echiichthys vipera. The sequence continues at coordinate 92,231 of NC_139847.1, read as the reverse complement.
AGTGCAGTAAAGTGCTTTAAAGTGCAGTGAAGTAAAGTGCTGTAAAGTGCAGTAAAGTGCAGTAAAGTGCTGTAAAGTGCAGTAAAGTGCAGTAAAGTGCTTTAAAGTGCAGTAAAGTGCAGTAAAGTAAAGTGCAGTAAAGTAAAGTGCAGTAAAGTAAAGTACAGTAAAGTGCTTTAAAGTGCAGTAAAGTGCAGTAAAGTGCAGTAAATTGCAGTAAAGTGCTTTAAAGTGCAGTGAAGTAAAGTGCTGTAAAGTGCAGTAAAGTGCAGTAAAGTGCTTTAAAGTGCAGTGAAGTAAAGTGCTGTAAAGTGCAGTAAAGTGCAGTAAAGTGCTTTAAAGTGCAGTGAAGTAAAGTGCTGTAAAGTGCAGTAAAGTGCAGTAAAGTGCAGTAAAGTGCTTTAAAGAGCTTTAAAGTGCAGTAAAGTAAAGTACAGTAAAGTGCAGTAAAGTAAAGTACAGTAAAGTGCAGTAAAGTGCAGTAAAGTACAGTAAAGTACAGTAAAGTGCAGTAAAGTGCAGTAAAGTAAAGTGCAGTAAAGTGCTGTAAAGTGCAGTAAAGTAAAGTGCAGTAAAGTGCAGTAAAGTAAAGTGCAGTAAAGTGCTTTAAAGTGCAGTAAAGTGCAGTAAAGTGCTGTAAAGTGCAGTAAAGTGCAGTAAAGTGCAGTAAAGTGCGGTAAAGTGCAGTAAAGTGCAGTAAAGTGCTTTAAAGTGCAGTAAAGTGCAGTAAAGTGCTGTAAAGTGCAGTAAAGTGCAGTAAAGTAAAGTGCAGTAAAGTGCAGTAAAGTAAAGTGCAGTAAAGTGCAGTAAAGTGCAGTAAAGTGCAGTAAAGTAAAGTGCAGTAAAGTGCTGTAAAGTGCAGTAAAGTAAAGTGCAGTAAAGTGCAGTAAAGTAAAGTGCAGTAAAGTGCTTTAAAGTGCAGTAAAGTGCAGTAAAGTGCTGTAAAGTGCAGTAAAGTGCAGTAAAGTGCAGTAAAGTGCGGTAAAGTGCAGTAAAGTGCAGTAAAGTGCTTTAAAGTGCAGTAAAGTGCAGTAAAGTGCTTTAAAGTGCAGTAAAGTGCAGTAAAGTGCTTTAAAGTGCAGTAAAGTGCAGTAAAGTGCAGTAAAGTACAGTAAAGTGCTTTAAAGTACAGTAAAGTGCAGTAAAGTGCTGTAAAGTGCAGTAAAGTGCAGTAAAGTGCTGTAAAGTGCTGTAAAGTACAGTAAAGTGCTTTAAAGTAAAGTGCAGTAAAGTGCAGTAAAGTGCTTTAAAGTGCAGTAAAGTGCAGTAAAGTGCAGTAAAGTGCTTTAAAGTGCAGTAAATTGCAGTAAAGTGCAGTAAAGTACAGTAAAGTGCTTTAAAGTACAGTAAAGTGCAGTAAAGTGCTTTAAAGTACAGTAAAGTGCAGTAAAGTGCTGTAAAGTGCTGTAAAGTGCAGTAAAGTGCAGTAAAGTGCAGTAAAGTGCTGTAAAGTGCTGTAAAGTACAGTAAAGTGCTTTAAAGTAAAGTGCAGTAAAGTGCTGTAAAGTGCAGTAAAGTGCAGTAAAGTGCAGTAAAGTGCTGTAAAGTGCTGTAAAGTGCAGTAAAGTCACGTGGTTGCAGGCTGGAGCAGTGCAGGATCATGTCGTCGGCGAAGCGTCCGCTGTGGCTGAACTGGGAAAACCCCGACATCATGTCAGAGCTGCTCTTCACCAACAACGAGGTCATCTTCAAGAACGGAGACGGTAGCTAGCTCCACGCTAACACCTGCACTGCTTTCTATGGACAATGCTAACGCTACTGAGGATGATGTGATGATGAGTGAGTGTGTGTGTGTGTGTGTGTGTGTGTGTGTGTGTGTGTGTGTGTGTGTGTGTGTGTGTGTGTGTGTGTGTGTGTGTGTGTGTGTGTGTGTGTGTGGTGTGTGTGTGTTGCAGACCTGCGTCAGGACATGCTGACTCTGCAGATCATTAAGATCATGGAGAACATCTGGCAGAACCAGGGCCTGGACCTGCGGTGAGGACCGTGACATCATCAGTGTGTGACATCATCAGTGACTGTGACATCATCAGTGTGTGACAGCATCAGTGACCGTGACATCATCAGTGTGTGACATCATCACTGACCGTGACATCATCAGACAGTGACATCATCAGTGTGTGACAGCATCAGTGACTGTGACATCATCAGTGACCGTGACATCATCAGTGTGTGACATCATCAGACAGTGACATCATCAGTGTGTGACAGCATCAGTGACCGTGACATCATCA
>NC_139847.1:75000-85000 GCF_963691815.1 Echiichthys vipera | reverse complement strand
TGCACCTGTCTCACCCTCTGCTCCTGTCTCACCCTCTGCTCCTGTCTCACCCTCTGCACCTGTCTCACCCTCTGCACCTGTCTCACCCTCTGCTCCTGTCTCACCCTCTGCACCTGTCTCACCCTCTGCTCCTGTCTCACCCTCTGCACCTGTCTCACCCTCTGCACCTGTCTCACCCTCTGCTCCTGTCTCACCCTCTGCTCCTGTCTCACCCTCTGCTCCTGTCTCACCCTCTGCACCTGTCTCACCCTCTGCACCTGTCTCACCCTCTGCTCCTGTCTCACCCTCTGCTCCTGTCTCACCCTCTGCACCTGTCTCACCCTCTGCTCCTGTCTCACCCTCTGCCCCTGTCTCACCTTCTGCTCCTGTCTCACCCTCTGCACCTGTCTCACCCTCTGCACCTGTCTCACCCTCTGCTCCTGTCTCACCCTCTGCTCCTGTCTCACCCTCTGCTCCTGTCTGCACCTGTCTCACCCTCTGCTCCTGTCTCACCCTCTGCTCCTGTCTCACCCTCTGCACCTGTCTCACCCTCTGCTCCTGTCTCACCCTCTGCACCTGTCTCACCCTCTGCTCCTGTCTCACCCTTTGCTCCTGTCTCACCCTCTGCTCCTGTCTCACCCTCTGCACCTGTCTGCTCCTGTCTCACCCTCTGCACCTGTCTGCACCTGTCTCACCCTCTGCTCCTGTCTCACCCTCTGCACCTGTCTCACCCTCTGCTCCTGTCTCACCCTCTGCTCCTGTCTCACCCTCTGCTCCTGTCTCACCCTCTGCACCTGTCTGCTCCTGTCTCACCCTCTGCACCTGTCTGCACCTGTCTCACCCTCTGCTCCTGTCTCACCCTCTGCACCTGTCTCACCCTCTGCACCTGTCTGCACATGTCTCACCCTCTGCACCTGTCTCACCCTCTGCACCTGTCTGCACCTGTCTCACCCTCTGCACCTGTCTCACCCTCTGCACCTGTCTGCACCTGTCTCACCCTCTGCTCCTGTCTCACCCTCTGCACCTGTCTCACCCTCTCAGGTTCCAGGAGATGTGTTATAAGGCGTACCTGTCTCACCCTCTGCACCTGTCTCACCCTCTCAGGTTCCAGGAGATGTGTTATAAGGCGTACCTGTCTCACTCGCTGCACCTGTCTCACCCTCTCAGGTTCCAGGAGATGTGTTATAAGGCGTACCTGTCTCACTCTCTGCACCTGTCTCACCCTCTCAGGTTCCAGGAGATGTGTTATAAGGCGTACCTGTCTCACTCTCTGCACCTGTCTCACCCTCTCAGGTTCCAGGAGATGTGTTTTAAGGCGTACCTGTCTCACTCTCTGCACCTGTCTCACCCCCTCAGGTTCCAGGAGATGTGTTATAAGGCGTACCTGTCTCACTCTCTGCACCTGTCTCACCCTCTGCACCTGTCTCACCCTCTCAGGTTCCAGGAGATGTGTTATAAGGCGTACCTGTCTCACTCTCTGCACCTGTCTCACCCTCTCAGGTTCCAGGAGATGTGTTATAAGGCGTACCTGTCTCACCCTCTGCACCTGTCTCACCCTCTCAGGTTCCAGGAGATGTGTTATAAGGCGTACCTGTCTCACTCGCTGCACCTGTCTCACCCTCTCAGGTTCCAGGAGATGTGTTATAAGGCGTACCTGTCTCACTCTCTGCACCTGTCTCACCCTCTCAGGTTCCAGGAGATGTGTTATAAGGCGTACCTGTCTCACTCTCTGCACCTGTCTCACCCCCTCAGGTTCCAGGAGATGTGTTATAAGGCGTACCTGTCTCACTCTCTGCACCTGTCTCACCCTCTGCACCTGTCTCACCCTCTCAGGTTCCAGGAGATGTGTTATAAGGCGTACCTGTCTCACTCTCTGCACCTGTCTCACCCTCTGCACCTGTCTCACCCTCTCAGGTTCCAGGAGATGTGTTATAAGGCGTACCTGTCTCACTCTCTGCACCTGTCTCACCCTCTCAGGTTCCAGGAGATGTGTTATAAGGCGTACCTGTCTCACCCTCTGCACCTGTCTCACCCTCTCAGGTTCCAGGAGATGTGATATAAGGCGTACCTGTCTCACTCTCTGCACCTGTCTCACCCTCTGCACCTGTCTCACCCTCTCAGGTTCCAGGAGATGTGTTATAAGGCGTACCTGTCTCACTCTCTGCACCTGTCTCACCCTCTGCACCTGTCTCACCCTCTCAGGTTCCAGGAGATGTGTTATAAGGCGTATCTGTCTCACTCTCTGCACCTGTCTCACCCTCTCAGGTTCCAGGAGATGTGTTATAAGGCGTATCTGTCTCACTCTCTGCACCTGTCTCACCCTCTCAGGTTCCAGGAGATGTGTTATAAGGCCTACCTGTCTCACTCTCTGCACCTGTCTCACCCTCTCAGGTTCCAGGAGATGTGTTATAAGGCGTATCTGTCTCACTCTCTGCACCTGTCTCACCCTCTCAGGTTCCAGGAGATGTGTTATAAGGCGTACCTGGCGATCCGGCAGCACGCCAGCCTCTTCATTAACCTGTTCTCCCTCCTGCTGGGCTGCGGGATGCCCGAGCTGCAGAGCTTCGACGACATTGCCTACCTGAGGAAGACGCTGGCTCTGGGTGAGACGCACCTGCAGACGGGGACGCGTCCTCACCTGCGCTCCAATCACATCATCACATGATCACATCACCTGGAGACGGGGACGCGTCCTCACCTGCGCTCCAATCACATCATCACATGATCACGTCACCTGGAGACGGGGACGCGTCCTCACCTGCGCTCTCATCACTGACTCTCATGTCATTTCAGACCCTGCAGCTCCTTCACCTGGTGTTCATCATCACCTCCACACCTGTCTGTCTGTCTCTCACCTGTCTGTCTCTCACCTGTCTGTCTGTCTCTCACCTGTCTGTCTCTCACCTGTCTGTCTGTCTCTCTCCTGTCTGTCTCTCACCTGTCTGTCTGTCTCTCACCTGTCTGTCTGTCTCTCACCTGTCTGTCTCTCACCTGTCTGTCTGTCTCTCACCTGTCTGTCTGTCTCTCACCTGTCTGTCTCTCACCTGTCTGTCTGTCTCTCACCTGTCTGTCTCTCACCTGTCTGTCTGTCTCTCACCTGTCTGTCTGTCTGTCTGTAAACCTGTCTGTCTCTCTGTAAACCTGTCTGTCTGTAAACCTGTCTGTCTCTCACCTGTCTGTAGACCTGTCTGTCTCTCTGTAGACCTGTCTGTCTCTCTGTAAACCTGTCTGTCTCTCTGTTAACCTGTCTGTCTCTCTATAAACCTGTCTGTCTCTCTATAAACCTGTCTGTCTCTCACCTGTCTGTCTCTCTATAAACCTGTCTGTCTCTCACCTGTCTGTCTCTCTGTAAACCTGTCTGTCTGTCTCTCACCTGTCTGTCTCTCTGTAAACCTGTCTGTCTCTCTATAAACCTGTCTGTCTCTCTGTTAACCTGTCTGTCTGTCTCTCACCTGTCTGTCTCTCTGTAAACCTGTCTGTCTCTCTATAAACCTGTCTGTCTCTCTGTTAACCTGTCTGTCTCTCTATAAACCTGTCTGTCTCTCTGTAAACCTGTCTGTCTCTCTATAAACCTGTATGTCTCTCTGTAAACCTGTCTGTCTGTCTCTCACCTGTCTGTCTCTCTGTAAACCTGTCTGTCTCTCTATAAACCTGTCTGTCTCTCACCTGTCTGTCTCTCTGTAAACCTGTCTGTCTCTCTATAAACCTGTCTGTCTCTCTGTTAACCTGTCTGTCTCTCTGTTAACCTGTCTGTCTCTCAGAGAAGAGCCAGCAGGAGGCGTTGGAGTATTTCACCAAACAGATGAACGACGCTCATCACGGAGGCTGGAGCACCAAGATGGACTGGATCTTCCACACGATCAGACACATGCCCAACGAGCACTGACACACACACACACACACACACACACACACACACACACACACACACACACATGCCCAACGAGCACTGACACACACACACACACACACACACACACACATGCCCAACGAGCACTGACACACACACACACACACACACACACACACATGCCCAACGAGCACTGACACACACCCACACACACCCACACACACAGACACACACACACACACACACACACACACACACACACACACACACACACACACACACTGTTACTGTCATGGTTGTCGTAGCAACATTAATCTCAGGGTCAAAGGTCAGAGTTGTGGAAAAAGATGATGCCATAAATGTCTTCCAGTCTGTGCTACAATTAGCATGTTAGCTGTGCTAGCTGCTCTGAATACAGTTAACATGTTAGCTCTGCTAGCTGCTCTGAACATGGTTAGCGTGTTAGCTCGGTTAGCTGCTCTGAATACACTTAGTATGTTTGCTCTGCTAGCTGCTCTGAACACAGTTAGCGTGTTAGCTTGGTTAGCTGCTCTGAAAACAACAGAATGAAACTTTATTTAGCAGCAGCTGTAACTTTATTTATAACCTGACGATAATTCAAATGAAGCTTTATTGAAACCAGCGGCATTAGCACTGTAGCGTTAGCGATGTGGCATTAGCACTGCGGCGTTAGCGCTGTATCGTTAGCACTGTGGCTATGCACTGTGGCGTTAGCACTGTATCAATAGCATTGTGGCGTTAGCACTGTGGTGTTAGCAATGTGGCTATGCACCGTAGCATTAGTGCTGTGGTGTTAGCACTGTGGTGTAAGCACCGTGGCGTTAGCACTGTGGTGTTAGCACTGTGGCTATGCACCGTAGCATTAGTGCCGTGGTGTTAGTACTGTGGTGTTAGCACCGTAGCGTTAGCACTGTGGTGTTAGCACTGTGGCTATGCACCATAGCGTTAGTGCTGTGGTGTTAGCACTGTGGTGTTAGTGCTGTGGTGTTAGCACTGTGGTGTTAGCACTGTGGCGTTAGCATTGTGGTGTTAGCACTGTGGCTATACACCATAGCGTTAGTGCTGTGGTGTTAGCACTGTGGTGTTAGCACCATAGCGTTAGCGCTGTGGTGTTAGCTCTGTGGTGTTAGCGCTGTGGTGTTAGCACTGTGGTGTTAGCTCTGTGGTGTTAGCGCTGTGGTGTTAGCACTGTGGCGTTAGCACTGTGGTGTTAGCACTGTGGTGTTAGCATTGTGGTGTTAGCACTGTGGCTATGCACCATAGCGTTAGTGCTGTGGTGTTAGCACTGTGGTGTTAGCACTGTGGTGTTAGCACCATAGCGTTAGCACTGTGGTGTTAGCTCTGTGGTGTTAGCACTGTGGTGTTAGCTCTGTGGTGTTAGCGCTGTGGTGTTAGCGCTGTGGTGTTAGCACTGTGGTGTTAGCTCTGTGGTGTTAGCACTGTGGTGTTAGCTCTGTGGTGTTAGCGCTGTGGTGTTAGCGCTGTGGTGTTAGCACTGTGGCGTCAGAGCAATGAAACCTCCAATCACAGGTCTTTGAACATGACAATCAGGAGCTCTGACCAATAGGAAGGCCGAGCTGCCCGGCTGTGGGCGGAGCCAAAGTGCTGAGAACCAATCACGTTTCTGTGGAAGCGAAAAAGCACAAGAGAACTTTTTGATTTTACAGACTTTAAAAACATGAAACCTCTTTAAAATAATAACTTTCTACAGTCGCATTAATATTTCAATGAAAATGATGATTTTTATTAATGTTACTAAAGTTTTAAAACTTTTACAGTTGAAAGTTTTTCAGACGCTGTGAAACAACAAAACAAATTTATCAGGGATCAAAGGAAATGCTGTTAGCATGTTAGCCTGTTAGCGGAATCAGGTCTTTATTAGCCTTCAGTGTTAATGGACCAGGCTAGCCTGTTAGCATGTTAGCTAAATCAGGTCTATATTAGCCTCCAGGGTTAATGGACCAGGCTAGCTGTTAGCCTGTTAGCGGAATCAGGTCTTTATTAGCCTTCAGTGTTAATGGACCAGGCTAGCCTGTTAGCATGTTAGCTAAATCAGGTCTATATTAGCCTCCAGTGTTAATGGACCAGGCTAGCTGTTAGCATGTTAGCTAAATCAGGTCTATATTAGCCTCCAGTGTTAATGGACCAGGCTAGCTGTTAGCATGTTAGCTAAATCAGGTCTATATTAGCCTCCAGTGTTAATGGACCAGGCTTGGTTAGGATAGCTCTTAGCATGTTAGCATGTTAGCTGAATCAGGTCTTTATTAGCCTCCAGTGCTAATGGACCAGGCTAGGCTAGCTGTTAGCATGTTAGCAGAGGTGCTGCACTATCGTTAGCTTTAGATAGCTGAAGAATTGCACTGGAACAATGAATTGTGGGTAGTTTAGCGTAGCATACTGGGAAGCAACGCCCCCTCCTGTTCCATTGGCTGACATCCTCCGGGGGCGGGGCTTGTTTTTTAATGTGATGTTTGTTTGTTTTCGTCTAAGCCCCGCCCACATGTGTCAGTAACCATGGTGACCTGTGAGGCGGCCTGACCCCGCCCCCTGATGCATGGTGACGTCATAGTCTGTTTTTTTCATGTTTTCATTGATTTAAAGTTTTTTTTATTTACTATTGATGTTTAACACGAACGACAGCTGCTGGGCTCAGGACCTGGTCTGGGGTCAGGACCTGGTCTGGGGTTAGGACCAGGTCTGGGGTCAGGACCAGGTCTGGGGTCAGGACCTGGTCTGGGGTCAGGACCTGGTCTGGGGTTAGGACCAGGTCTGGGGTCAGGACCTGGTCTGGGGTCAGGACCTGGTCTCGGGTCAGGACCTGGTCTCGGGTCAGGACCAGGTCTGGGGTTAGGACCAGGTCTGGGGTCAGGACCTGGTCTGGGGTTAGGACCAGGTCTGGGGTTAGGACCAGGTCTGGGGTCAGGACCAGGTCTGGGGTCAGGACCTGGTCTGGGGTCAGGACCTGGTCTGGGGTTAGGACCAGGTCTGGGGTCAGGACCTGGTCTGGGGTCAGGACCAGGTCTGGGGTTAGGACCAGGTCTGGGGTCAGGACCTGGTCTGGGGTTAGGACCAGGTCTGGGGTCAGGACCAGGTCTGGGGTCAGGACCTGGTCTCGGGTCAGGACCTGGTCTGGGGTCAGGACCAGGTCTCGGGTCAGGACCTGGTCTGGGGTCAGGACCAGGTCTGGGGTCAGGATCTGATCAGTGAAGTACTGAAGTACTGATTGATTGAAGTACTGATTGAAGTATTGATTGAAGTACTGATTGATTGAAGTACTGATTGAAGTATTGATTGAAGTACTGATTGAAGTATTGATTGAAGTACTGATTGATTGAAGTACTGATTGAAGTATTGATTGAAGTATTGATTGAAGTACTGATTGATTGAAGTACTGATTGATTGAAGTACTGATTGAAGTATTGATTGAAGTACTGATTGAAGTATTGATTGATTGAAGTACTGATTGAAGTATTGATTGAAGTATTGATTGAAGTACTGATTGATTGAAGTACTGATTGATTGAAGTACTGATTGAAGTATTGATTGAAGTACTGATTGATTGAAGTATTGATTGAAGTACTGATTGATTGAAGTACTGATTGATTGAAGTACTGATTGAAGTATTGATTGAAGTATTGATTGAAGTACTGATTGATTGAAGTACTGATTGAAGTACTGATTGATTGAAGTACTGATTAATTGAAGTATTGATTGATTGAAGTATTGATTGAAGTATTGAGTGAAGTACTGATTGAAGTATTGATTGATTGAAGTACTGATTGAAGTATTGATTGAAGTATTGATTGAAGTATTGATTGAAGTACTGATTGAAGTATTGATTGATTGAAGTACTGATTGAAGTATTGATTGAAGTACTGATTGAAGTATTGATTGATTGAAGTACTGATTGAAGTATTGATTGAAGTATTGATTGAAGTATTGATTGAAGTACTGATTGAAGTATTGATTGATTGAAGTACTGATTGAAGTATTGATGTTGAAATATTGCAGCTTCAGAAATATTGTCGTGTGATTTTGTGACGTTTCCCTGAAACCATCTTTGACTTTGATCACAATAAAAACCTTTAAACCAATAAAACACTTTTAATAACTGAACATTTATGTGTTTATGATGTAAATGAGTAGACTAATATCAACAAACCTTGTTCTGTTTATGAGTATATGTAAACCATACATAAGGTTATGGGCTTGTGTGGTAGCAGGGACCCCAAACTTCCCTTTCCCGGGCCACATTAACCAGCTCTAACTGGGGGATCCTGAGGCGTTCCCAGGCCCAATCTCCCAACCTCCCAATCCCTGGTCGGTCAGATCTAACTGGGAGCTCCACCTCCCTCACAAGCTCCGGCTCCTTCCCCCACAGAGAGGAGACGCTCCACGTCCCCAGAGCCTCTGCTGCCCGGGTCTGGACCCTCCAGGCCCCTCACCCTCACTGCCCCCCGTGCAGCAGCGCCCCGACCCCAGAGGGTCCTCCTGTGAGGGGGGGCCCACAGGATGGGGGGCGAGCCCTCGGTCTGGACCTGGTCTTCCTCCGGGCAGGGTCTCTCCTCCTCTTCCTGGTTTGTCCGTAGAGTCTTTGTGAGGCGTTCTTAGTCCGGCCCCTCGCCTGAGACCACTCTGCCATGGGAGACCAGGAGCACCAGGGTCCAGACCACAGCCCTCAGGGTCACAGGGACTCAGACCTGAACCACCATGAGGGGACGGGTCCAGACCACAGCCCTCAGGGTCACAGGGACTCAGACCTGAACCACCATGAGGGGACGGGTCCAGACCACAGCCCTCAGGGTCACAGGGACTCAGACCTGAACCACCATGAGGGGACGGGTCCAGACCACAGCCCTCAGGTTCACAGGGACTCAGACCTGAACCACCATGAGGGGACGGGTCCAGACCACAGCCCTCAGGGTCACAGGGACTCAGACCTGAACCACCATGAGGGGACGGGTCCAGACCACAGCCCTCAGGGTCACAGGGACTCAGACCTGAACCACCATGAGGGGACGGGTCCTGGAGAGGAACTCTTCTCTTCTTTTGTTTTATTATATATTATATTTATTTTATGTTCTGTTATTTTTCTTTGTTTTACTTTATTTTATATTTTCTCTTTTTTAGTTTATTTTATTATATGTTTTTTCTCTTCTTTTTTTATATTTTATATATTTATTTTATGTTCTGTTATTTGTCTTTGTTTTACTTTATTTTGTAGTTTCGCTTTTGTTCAAATCGCTAAACGCGTCCATGAAAATGTCCCTTCTGCCGTCCCGTCCTCTGTGCCCGCACATGCGCAGTCACTCGGCCGTTAGCACAGAGCCGCAGCAGCGCGAGGAGCTGCAGAAGAAAGAGAAGTTTTACAGAAAAAAGTCAAAAAAATAAAGATAAAATAAGAAAATCACGAGCGGAGCGAGCGAGGAGCCGCAGGATGAACCCGCTGGAGAGGTGAGAGCCGCTTTACACTCGCGCTTCACCCGGGAAAGACCCGGAACAGCTAACGGCTAACGCTAGCATCATAGCATTCAGGAGGATCCGGTTTAATTACCTTTAAACACAAACTAACTTCATCTGTGATTAAACACCTTTAAAGGTATTATATTAACCTTTAAACACAAACTAACTTCATCTGTGATTAAACACCTTTAAAGTTATTATATTTACCTTTAAACACAAACTAACTTCATCTGTAATTAAACACCTTTAAAGTTATTATATTTACCTTTAAACACAAACTAACTTCATCTGTAATTAAACACCTTTAAAGTTATTATATTTACCTTTAAACACAAACTAACTTCATCTGTAATTAAACACCTTTAAAGTTATTATATTTACCTTTAAACACAAACTAACTTCATCTGTGATTAAACACCTTTAAAGTTATTATATTAACCTTTAAACACAAACTAACTTCATCTGTGATTAAACACCTTTAAAGTTATTATATTAACCTTTAAACACAAACTAACTTCATCTGTGATTAAACACCTTTAAAGTTATTATATTAACCTTTAAACACAAACTAACTTCATCTGTGATTAAACACCTTTAAAGTTATTATATTTACCTTTAAACACAAACTAACTTCATCTGTAATTAAACACCTTTAAAGTTATTATATTAACCTTTAAACACAAACTA
>NC_139847.1:57500-70000 GCF_963691815.1 Echiichthys vipera | reverse complement strand
AACACTACTACTGTCACTACTGCCAACAACACTGCTACTGTCACTACTGCCAACAACACTACTACTGTCACTACTGCCAACAACACTACTACTGTCACTACTGCCAACACTACTACTGTCACTACTGCCAACAACACTACTACTGTCACTACTGCCAACACCACTACTACTGTCACTACTGCCAACAACACTACTACTGTCACTACTGCCAACACTACTACTGTCACTACTGCCAACAACACTACTACTGTCACTACTGCCAACAACACTACTACTGTCACTACTGCCAACACCACTACTACTGTCACTACTGCCAACAACACTACTACTGTCACTACTGCCAACAACACTACTACTGTCACTACTGCCAACACTACTACTGTCACTACTGCCAACAACACTACTACTGTCACTACTGCCAACACCACTACTACTGTCACTACTGCCAACAACACTACTACTGTCACTACTGCCAACACTACTACTGTCACTACTGCCAACAACACTACTACTGTCACTACTGCCAACAACACTACTACTGTCACTACTGCCAACAACACTACTACTGTCACTACTGCCAACAACACTGCTACTGTCACTACTGCCAACAACACTACTACTGTCACTACTGCCAACAACACTACTACTGTCACTACTGCCAACAACACTGCTACTGTCACTACTGCCAACACCACTACTACTGTCACTACTGCCAACAACACTGCTACTGTCACTACTGCCAACAACACTACTACTGTCACTACTGCCAACAACACTGCTACTGTCACTACTGCCAACAACACTACTACTGTCACTACTGCCAACAACACTGCTACTGTCACTACTGCCAACAACACTACTACTGTCACTACTGCCAACAACACTGCTACTGTCACTACTGCCAACAACACTACTACTGTCACTACTGCCAACAACACTACTACTGTCACTACTGCCAACAACACTGCTACTGTCACTACTGCCAACAACACTACTACTGTCACTACTGCCAACAACACTGCTACTGTCACTACTGCCAACAACACTGCTACTGTCACTACTGCCAACAACACTACTACTGTCACTACTGCCAACAACACTGCTACTGTCACTACTGCCAACACTACTACTGTCACTACTGCCAACAACACTACTACTGTCACTACTGCCAACAACACTACTACTGTCACTACTGCCAACACTACTACTGTCACTACTGCCAACAACACTACTACTGTCACTACTGCCAACACCACTACTACTGTCACTACTGCCAACACCACTACTACTGTCACTACTGCCAACAACACTACTACTGTCACTACTGCCAACAACACTGCTACTGTCACTACTGCCAACAACACTACTACTGTCACTACTGCCAACAACACTGCTACTGTCACTACTGCCAACAACACTACTACTGTCACTACTGCCAACACCACTACTACTGTCACTACTGCCAACAACACTACTACTGTCACTACTGCCAACAACACTGCTACTGTCACTACTGCCAACAACACTACTACTGTCACTACTGCCAACAACACTGCTACTGTCACTACTGCCAACAACACTACTACTGTCACTACTGCCAACAACACTACTACTGTCACTACTGCCAACACCACTACTACTGTCACTACTGCCAACAACACTACTACTGTCACTACTGCCAACAACACTGCTACTGTCACTACTGCCAACAACACTGCTACTGTCACTACTGCCAACAACACTACTACTGTCACTACTGCCAACAACACTGCTACTGTCACTACTGCCAACAACACTGCTACTGTCACTACTGCCAACAACACTACTACTGTCACTACTGCCAACACCACTACTACTGTCACTACTGCCAACACCACTGCTACTGTCACTACTGCCAACAACACTGCTACTGTCACTACTGCCAACAACACTACTACTGTCACTACTGCCAACAACACTACTACTGTCACTACTGCCAACAACACTACTACTGTCACTACTATGAACAGTGTTCCTGGAGTTGTAGCGTAGTTCTTCTTCTTCTTCTGCTCGTATTCGTTGAGTGTAGCTGAACTGAACGTTTGTCCCGTGTCCCGTCAGGAGGACATCCTGTCCATCTGGAACAGAACGTCCAACGACCAAACGACAACTTCCAGAATCAGAGACACTTTAAGACGAGTCCTGAACCTTCCAGCCAACACCATCATGGAGTACAAGACCCACAACGACAGCCTAAGGTAACAACAACAACAACAACAACACTGTAATAATGTAACACCATCATGGAGTACAAGACCCACAACGACAGCCTCAGGTAACAACAACAACAACAACAACAACAACACTGTAATAATGTAACACCATCATGGAGTACAAGACCCACAACGACAGCCTCAGGTAACAACAACAACAACAACAACAACAACACTGTAATAATATAACACCATCATGGAGTACAAGACCCACAACGACAGCCTCAGGTAACAACAACAACAACAACAACAACACTGTAATAATGTAACACCATCATGGAGTACAAGACCCACAACGACAGCCTCAGGTAACAACAACAACAACAACAACACTACTGTAATAATATAACACCATCATGGAGTACAAGACCCACAACGACAGCCTCAGGTAACAACAACAACAACAACAACAACAACACTGTAATAATATAACACCATCATGGAGTACAAGACCCACAACGACAGCCTCAGGTAACAACAACAACAACAACAACAACAACACTGTAATAATATAACACCATCATGGAGTACAAGACCCACAACGACAGCCTCAGGTAACAACAACAACAACAACAACACTGTAATAATGTAACACCATCATGGAGTACAAGACCCACAACGATAGCCTCAGGTAACAACAACAACAACAACAACACTGTAATAATATAACACCATCATGGAGTACAAGACCCACAACGACAGCCTCAGGTAACAACAACAACAACAACAACAACAACAACAACACTGTAATAATATAACACCATCATGGAGTACAAGACCCACAACGACAGCCTCAGGTAACAACAACAACAACAACAACACTGTAATAATGTAACACCATCATGGAGTACAAGACCCACAACGACAGCCTCAGGTAACAACAACAACAACAACAACAACACTACTGTAATAATATAACACCATCATGGAGTACAAGACCCACAACGACAGCCTCAGGTAACAACAACAACAACAACAACAACACTACTGTAATAATGTAACACCATCATGGAGTACAAGACCCACAACGACAGCCTCAGGTAACAACAACAACAACACTACTGTAATAATATAACACCATCATGGAGTACAAGACCCACAACGACAGCCTCAGGTAACAACAACAACAACAACAACAACAACACTGTAATAATGTAACACCATCATGGAGTACAAGACCCACAACGACAGCCTCAGGTAACAACAACAACAACAACAACAACAACACTGTAATAATATAACACCATCATGGAGTACAAGACCCACAACGACAGCCTCAGGTAACAACAACAACAACAACAACACTACTGTAATAATATAACACCATCATGGAGTACAAGACCCACAACGACAGCCTCAGGTAACAACAACAACAACAACAACACTGTAATAATATAACACCATCATGGAGTACAAGACCCACAACGACAGCCTCAGGTAACAACAACAACAACAACACTGTAATAATATAACACCATCATGGAGTACAAGACCCACAACGACAGCCTCAGGTAACAACAACAACAACAACAACACTGTAATAATATAACACCATCATGGAGTACAAGACCCACAACGACAGCCTCAGGTAACAACAACAACAACAACACTGTAATAATGTAACACCATCATGGAGTACAAGACCCACAACGACAGCCTCAGGTAACAACAACAACAACAACACTGTAATAATGTAACACCATCATGGAGTACAAGACCCACAACGACAGCCTCAGGTAACAACAACAACAACAACAACACTGTAATAATGTAACACCATCATGGAGTACAAGACCCACAACGACAGCCTCAGGTAACAACAACAACAACAACAACAACACTGTAATAATATAACACCATCATGGAGTACAAGACCCACAACGACAGCCTCAGGTAACAACAACAACAACAACAACACTGTAATAATGTAACACCATCATGGAGTACAAGACCCACAACGACAGCCTCAGGTAACAACAACAACAACAACAACAACACTGTAATAATGTAACACCATCATGGAGTACAAGACCCACAACGACAGCCTCAGGTAACAACAACAACAACGACAGCCTAAGGAAACAACAACAACAACGACAGCCTAAGGAAACAACAACGACAGCCTAAGGAAACAACAACAACAACGACAGCCTAAGGAAACAACAACAACAACGACAGCCTAAGGAAACAACAACAACGACAGCCTAAGGAAACAACAACAACAACGACAGCCTAAGGAAACAACAACAACAACAACGACAGCCCAAGGAAACAACAACAACGACAGCCTAAGGAAACAACAACAACGACAGCCTAAGGAAACAACAACAACGACAGCCCAAGGAAACAACAACAACGACAGCCCAAGGAAACAACAACAACGACAGCCTAAGGAAACAACAACAACGACAGCCTAAGGAAACAACAACAACGACAGCCTAAGGAAACAACAACAACAACAGCCTAAGGAAACAACAACAACAACGACAGCCCAAGGAAACAACAACAACGACAGCCTAAGGAAACAACAACAACGACAGCCTAAGGAAACAACAACAACAACGACAGCCTAAGGAAACAACAACAACGACAGCCTAAGGAAACAACAACAACAACGACAGCCTAAGGAAACAACAACAACAACGACAGCCTAAGGAAACAACAACAACGACAGCCTAAGGAAACAACAACAACAACGACAGCCTAAGGAAACAACAACAACAACAACGACAGCCTAAGGAAACAACAACAACGACAGCCTAAGGAAACAACAACAACGACAGCCTAAGGAAACAACAACAACAACGACAGCCTAAGGAAACAACAACAACAACAACGACAGCCCAAGGAAACAACAACAACGACAGCCTAAGGAAACAACAACAACGACAGCCTAAGGAAACAACAACAACAACGACAGCCTAAGGAAACAACAACAACGACAGCCTAAGGAAACAACAACAACAACGACAGCCTAAGGAAACAACAACAACAACGACAGCCTAAGGAAACAACAACAACAACGACAGCCTAAGGAAACAACAACAACAACGACAGCCTAAGGAAACAACAACAACAACGACAGCCTAAGGAAACAACAACAACAACGACAGCCTAAGGAAACAACAACAACAACGACAGCCTAAGGAAACAACAACAACAACGACAGCCTAAGGAAACAACAACAACAACGACAGCCTAAGGAAACAACAACAACAACAACGACAGCCTAAGGAAACAACAACAACAACAACAGCCTAAGGAAACAACAACAACAACAACGACAGCCCAAGGAAACAACAACAACGACAGCCCAAGGAAACAACAACAACGACAGCCTAAGGAAACAACAACAACAACAACAACGACAGCCTAAGGAAACAACAACAACGACAGCCTAAGGAAACAACAACAACGACAGCCTAAGGAAACAACAACAACAACAACGACAGCCTAAGGAAACAACAACAACAACAACGACAGCCTAAGGAAACAACAACAACAACGACAGCCTAAGGAAACAACAACAACAACATTAAACAGTTTATTTATTGATGTTTTTCTGTGTTTCAGGGACAACTCGAGCTTCAGGAACACGAAGATTTCCCTCTGAAGACGTGTGTGTGTGTGTGTGTGTGTGTGTGTGTGTGTGTGTGTGTGTGTGTGTGTGTGTGTGTGTGTGTGTGTGTGTGTGTGTGTGTGTGTGTGTGTGTGTGTGTGTGTGTGTGTGTGTGTGTGTGTGTGTGTGTGTGTGTGTGTGTGTGTGTGTGTGTGTGTGTGTGTGTGTGTGTGTGTGTGTGTGCGTGTGCGTGCGCGTGCGTGTGTGTGTGTGTGTTAATAAAGTGACTAAACTGGACTGAAGTTGTTTCTGTTGTTCGATGTTAAACGAGACTTAATTCATTCAAACATTTAATAAATAATGTTTATTTATTAATAATCACAGACATGCTGCATAAACATCTATATAATAAACATAAATGTTTATTATATAGATGTTTATGCGTGTCCTAGGACCCGTCCAGCTCCGCCCCCGCTGCTCCATCGTCCCCTCACTCGTGAACCAGATCCCGAGGTGCTTGAAGTCCTTCACTTGGGGTCAGGACTCGTTCCAGACCCGGAGGAACAATCCAGCGGTTTCCTGCTGAGAGCCACGGCCTCAGATTCAGAGGTGCTGATCCTCATCCCGGCCGTTTCACACTCGGCTGTGAACCGATCCAGTGAGTGCTGAAGGTCCCTGACCCACGACGCCATCAGGACCACGTCAGAGACCAGATCCTCAGCCCACCCACCTGCAGCCCCTCCCCACCACCACTACGCCTCCATATCCTGTCCATGAAAACCACAAACAGGATTGGGGACAGAGTGCCCCCCTGGAGGAGGCCGACCCCCACCAGTGTGTCAGAGACGTGTGGACCAGGACCAGGCCGGCCCCTCCAGACCCAGAGCTTTCAGCATGTGTGGATGCAGCTCATGGATCCTGGGGCTTTGCCTCTGTGGACTTGTTTCCTTCCTCAGTGACTTCTGTCAGAGATGTTGACGATGATCCCCATCAGCCTCCAGCTCTGCCTCTACAAAAGAGGGCGTGTTGGGCCCATTCAGGACTTCCTCAGAGTCCTTCCACCGCCCCATGACCTCATCAGCTGAGGGCACCAGCGTCCCGTCCTTACTGTGAACAGCTTGGACGGTTCCCCGTGTCCCCCTCCTGAGGTGCTGAATGGTGGTCCAGAAGCACCTCGGTGCCCCCCAAAGTCCTTCTCCAGGACTTGTGTGAACTCCTCCCACACCCGCTGCTTTGCCTCTGACCCAGCAGAGGCTGCAGCCCTTCAGACCTGTGGGGACCTCAGAACCACCTCCGGAGTCTTCTGGGAGACCAGATCCTGAAGGCCTCCTTCTTCAGGGGGACCCCTGACCCCCGGGGTCCACCACGGTGCTCCAGGGTCCCCGCCCCTTGAGGCACCTGAGACCTTGAGGCCACAGCTCACCGCTGCAGCTTCAGCAGTGGAAGCTTTGAACATCGCCCGCTCCGGTTCGATGCCCCCGACCTCCACAGGGACGCCAGAAAAGCTCCTCCGGAGGTGTGAGCTGGAGGTCTCTGGGACAGGGGCCTCCTCCAGACGGTCCCAGTTCACCCGCACTACTGGTTTGGGTTTACCCGGTCTGTCCAGAACCTTCCCCATCCTCTGACCCACTCATCCCCAGATGGTGATCAGCTGACAGCTCTGCCCCTCTCTTCACCCGAGTGTCCAAAACATCCGGCCTCAGATCAGATGAGACCATCACAGACTGGATCCTGGACCTTTGGCCTAGTGTGCTCTGGGACCAGGTCCACTTCTGAGCCTCCTTCTGTTCCAACATGGTGTTTGTTAAAGAGGATCCAGGACCAGCACACAAGTCTAACACCAGACGCTGGGGTTTAGATCAGGGAGGCCGTTCCTCCCAATCAGCCTCTCCAGGTGTCTCCATCGTTGCCCACGTGGGCGTTGAAGTCTCCCAGCAGGACTCTGGAGTCCCCTACTGGAGCCCCATGCAGGACTCCATTCAGGGTCTCCAAGAAGGCCCCAGACTCTGAACTGCTGTTCGCTGCATCTGCACCAACAACAGTCAGAGCCCCCCCCCACCACCCGCAGGCGTAAGGAGGCCACCCTCTGGTCCACCGGGGTGAACTCCAACACCGCGGCGCTCAGCCGGGGGTTTGAGAGTCTCCCCACACCCGCCCGGCCCCTCACACCCTGGGCCCCTCCAGAGAAGACCAGGGTCCAGCCCCTATCCAGGAGCACGGGTCCAGATCCAGACTGTGTGTGGAGGTGAGCCCCCCCAGATCTAACTGGGAGCTCCACCTCCCTCACAAGCTCCGGCTCCTTCCCCCACAGAGAGGAGACGCTCCACGTCCCCAGAGCCTCTGCTGCCCGGGTCTGGACCCTCCAGGCCCCTCACCTCACTGCCCCCCGTGCAGCAGCGCCCCGACCCCAGAGGGTCCTCCTGTGAGTGGGGGCCCCCAGGATGGGGGGGGGGGGG
The DNA here is from genome assembly GCF_963691815.1 of Echiichthys vipera. Lineage (NCBI taxonomy): Eukaryota > Metazoa > Chordata > Actinopteri > Perciformes > Trachinidae > Echiichthys > Echiichthys vipera. The sequence continues at coordinate 61,733 of NC_139847.1, read as the reverse complement.
AGACCAGGAGCACCAGGGTCCAGACCACAGCCCTCAGGGTCACAGGGACTCAGACCTGAACCACCATGAGGGGACGGGTCCTGGAGAGGTAAACCTGAACCCCCATGAGGATATAATATAATAACCGGTCCGATCTGTTCAGAAAAAGTGTTTTTATTAATAAGGACATGAGTATTTTATCGTCTGAGGCCGTTCCGGGTCATTCCGGGCTGTTCCGGGCTGATCCGCGCCGATCCGGGCCGTTCCGGACTGATCCGGGCCGATCCGGGCCGTTCCGGACTGATCCGGGCCGTTCTGGGCCGATCCGGGCCGTTCCGGGCCGTTCTGGGCCGATCCGGGCCGTTCCGGGCTGATCCGGGCCGTTCCGGGCTGATCCGGGCCGTTCCGGACTGATCCGGGCCGTTCCGGACTGATCCGGGCCGTTCTGGGCCGATCCGGGCCGTTCCGGACTGATCCGGGCCGTTCTGGGCTGATCCGGGCCGTTCTGTGCCGATCCGGGCCGTTCCGGGCTGATCCGGGCCGTTCCGGACTGATCCGGGCCGTTCTGGGCCGTTCCGGGCTGATCCGGGCCGTTCCGGGCTGATCCGGGCCGTTCCGGACTGCAGGTCTAATCCTGGCTCTATTCTGGGCGTCAGACCTGGAGCTTTGACCTGAACCAGGATTAAAGGATCAGCTTCAGCCTTTAATCCTGAATCACAGTTTGGTTCAGTGATGTCATCAGAGGTCAGTGATGTCATCACCAGGAGACAACAAGCTCAGATTCAACAGGTAAGAAGGTTTCACACACACACACACACACACAGGGACACACACACACACACACACAGGAACACACACATACACAGGGACACACACACACAGGGACACACACACACACACAGGGACACACACACACAGGGACACACACACACACAGGTACACACACACACACACAGGTACACACACACACACACAGGGACACACACACACAGGGACACACACACACACAGGTACACACACACACAGGGACACACACACACACAGGGACACACACACACAGGTACACACACACACACACACGGACACACACACACACAGGGACACAAACACACACAGGGACACACACACACAGGGAAAAACACACACACACAGGGACACACACACACAGGGACACACACACACAGGTACACACACACACACACAGGTACTCACACACACACACAGACACACACACACACACAGGTACACACACACACACAGGTACTCACACACACACACAGGGACACACACACACACAGGGACACACACACGTAGAGACACACACTCCTCCTAAAGCTAAACGGGATTAAAGCAAAGCATGTGTGCGTGTGCATGTGTGTGTGTGTGTGTTAATCTCTCTCTCTCTCTCGTTCGACCTGCAGTCGTCTCGTTCTGCAGCTCCTTTGAAGATTTCTCTCTTTTATCGTCTGAGACTGAATCCATGAATCTGTGAGAGCGAGGTAAACGTGTGTGTGTGTGTGTGTGTGTGTGTGTGTGTGTGTGTGTGTCCCTGTGTGTGTGTGTGTGTCTCTGTCTGTCTGTCTGTCTGTGTGTGTGTGTGTGTCTGTGTGTGTGTGTGTGTGTGTGTGTGTGTGTGTGTGTGTGTCTGTGTGTGTGTGTGTCTCTGTCTGTCTGTCTGTCTGTCTGTGTGTGTGTGTGTGTCTGTGTGTGTGTGTACGTGTGTGTGTGTGTGTGTCCCTGTGTGTGTGTGTGTGTCCCTGTGTGTGTGTGTCTCTGTCTGTCTGTCTGTCTGTGTGTGTGTGTGTGTCTGTGTGTACGTGTGTGTGTGTGTACGTGTGTGTGTCCCTGTGTGTGTGTGTGTGTCCCTGTGTGTGTGTGTCTCTGTCTGTCTGTCTGTCTGTCTGTCTGTCTGTGTGTGTGTGTGTGTGTCTGTGTGTGTGTGTGTGTGTGTGTGTACGTGTGTGTGTGTCTGTGTGTGTGTGTGTGTGTGTCTGTGTGTGTGTGTGTCTGTGTGTCTCTCTGTCTGTCTGTGTGTCTGTGTGTCTGTCTGTCAACTACCTGCAAACTAACCCTGTTAACCAACCCATGCCAACTAACCCTGTTAACTAACCCATGCTAACTAACCCATGTTAACTAACCCATGTTAACCAACCCATGCAAACTAACCCTGTTAACCAACCCATGCTAACTAACCCATGCTAACCAACCAATGCCAACTAACCCTGTTAACTAACCCTGTTAACTAACACTGATAACTAACCCATGTTAACTAACCCATGTTAACTAACCCATGCTAACTAACCCATGTTAACTAACCCATGTTAACTAACCCATGCTAACTTACCCATGTTAACTAACCCATGCTAACTAACCCATGCTAACTTACCCATGCTAACTAACCCATGCTAACTTACCCATGTTAACTAACCCATGCTAACCAACCCATGCTAACTAACCCATGTTAACTAACCCATGCTAACTAACCCTGTTAACTAACCCATGCTAACCAACCCATGCTTACTAACCCAGTTAACTAACCCATGCTAACTAGCCCTAGCTAACTAACCCATGTTAACTAACCCATGCTAACCAACCCATGCTAACTAACTCTGTTAACTAACCCATGCTAACTTACCCATACTTACTAACCCATGCTAACCAACCCATGCTAACTAACCCATGTTAACTAACCCATGCTAACTAACCCTGTTAACTAACCCATGCTAACCAACCCATGCTTACTAACCCTGTTAACTAACCCATGCTAACCAACCCATGCTAACTAACCCTGTTAACTAACCCATGTTAACTAACCCATGCTAACCAACCCATGCTTACTAACCCTGTTAACTAACCCATGCTAACTAACCCTGTTAACTAACCCATGCTAACTAACCCATGTTAACCAACCCATGCTAACTAACCCTGATAACTAACCCTGATAACTAACCCTGTTAACTAACCCATGCTAACTAACCCATGTTAACTAACCCATGCTAACCAACCCATGCTTACTAACCCTGTTAACTAACCCATGCTGACTAACCCATGCTAACTAACCCTGCTAACTAACCCATGTTAACTAACCCATGCTAACCAACCCATGCTTACTAACCCTGTTAACTAACCCATGCTAACTAACCCTGTTAACTAACCCATGCTAACTAAACCATGTTAACTAACCCATGCTAACCAACCCATGCTAACTAACCCTGCTAACTAACCCCGATAACTAATCCATGCTAACTAACCCTTGTTAACTAACCCATGCTAACCAACCCATGCTAACTAACCCATGCTAACTAACCCTGATAACCAACCCTGTTAACTAACCCTGTTAACTAACCCATGCTAACCAACCCATACTTACTAACCCTGTTAACTAACCCATGCTGACTAACCCATGCTAACTAACCCTGCTAACTAACCCATGTTAACTAACCCATGCTAACCAACCCATGCTTACTAACCCTGTTAACTAACCCATGCTAACTAATCCTGTTAACTAACCCTGATAACTAACCCTGATAACTAACCCTGTTAACTAACCCATGCTAACCAACCCATACTTACTAACCCTGTTAACTAACCCATGCTGACTAACCCATGCTAACTAACCCTGCTAACTAACCCATGTTAACTAACCCATGCTAACCAACCCATGCTTACTAACCCTGTTAACTAACCCATGCTAACTAACCCATGTTAACTAACCCATGCTAACTAACCATGTTAACTAACCCATGCTAACCAACCCATGCGTACTAACCCTGTTAACTAACCCATGCTAACCAACCCATGCTAACTAACCCTGTTAACTAACCCATGCTAACTAACCCATGTTAACTAACCCATGCTAACCAACCCATGCTAACTAACCCTGATAACTAACCCTGATAACTAACCCTGTTAACTAACCCATGCTAACTAACCCATGTTAACTAACCCATGCTAACCAACCCATGCTAACTAACCCTGTTAACTAACCCTGATAACTAACCCATGATAGCTAACCCATGCTAACTAACCCATGTTAACTAACCCATGCTAACTTACCCATGCTAACTAAACAATGCTAACTAACCCATGCTAACTAAACAATGCTAACTAACCCATGCTAACTAACCCATGCAAACTAACCCATGCTAACTAACCCATGCTAACTATACAATGCTAACTAACCCATGCTAACTAACCCATGCTAACTAACTCTAACCCTCCCTCAGGTCGTCACGATGCAGCTTCACAGGTGGT
>NC_139847.1:50000-52500 GCF_963691815.1 Echiichthys vipera | reverse complement strand
ATTATTAATTATTAATTATTAATTATTAATTATTAATATAATATAATATAATGACGCTCTGCTCTACGCCATGCCCTACCAGGTGATTATTAATTATTAATTATTAATTATTAATTATTAATATAATATAATATAATGACGCTCTGCTCTACACCATGCCCTACCAGGTGATTATTAATGATTAATTATTAATTATTAATATAATATAATGATGCTCTGCTCTACACCATGCCCTACCAGGTGATTATTAATTATTAATTATTAATTATTAATATAATATAATGACGCTCTGCTCTACACCATGCCCTACCAGGTGATTATTAATTATTAATTATTAATTATTAATATAATATAATGACGCTCTGCTCTACGCCATGCCCTACCAGGTGATTATTAATTATTAATTATTAATTATTAATAATTAATAATATTTAAATGAATTAAACTTTAACTGAATTCATTTTGAGCTGAGTCTCGTTTTCTCCGTCGTCCAATCAGGACGCAGTATTCCCTCAGCTGACCAACAGCACGCGGCTGCGTCACGCCTACAGCGCCGTGCTCACCGTCACCATGGCGTCCGACCAGAGCTTCTACGAGGCGTTCCGTCAGGCGCAGAGGAGCCGGGAGATCCGCTCTGCTGTGTCTGCGACTGAGGCGAGTAAACAACAACAACGACAACAAACACAAGAAACAACAACAACAACAAACACAACAACAACGACAACAAACACAAGAAACACAAGAAACAACGACAACAACAAACACAACAACGACAACAAACACAAGAAACAACAACAACAACAAACACAACAACGACAACAAACACAAGAAACAACGACAACGACAACGACAACAACAAACACAACAACGACAACAACAAACACAACAACAAACACAAGAAACAACAACAACAACAAACACAAACAAACACAACAAAAACAACAACAACGACAACAACAAACACAACAAAAACAACAACAACGACAACAAACACAACAACAACGACAACAACAAACACAACAACAACAAACACAAGAAACAACAACAAACACAAACAAACACACACACAACAACAAACACAACAAACACAACATCAACAAACACAACAACAACGACAACAAACACAAGAAACACAAGAAACAACGACAACGACAAACACAAGAAACAACAACAACAACAAACACGACAACAACAACAACAAACACAACAAACACAACAACAACGACAACAACAAACACAACAACAACAACAAACACAAGAAACAACAACAACAAACACAAACAAACAAACACAACAACAAACACAAACAAACACAACAACAAACACAACAACAAACACAACAACAACAAACACAAGAAACAACAACAACAACGACAACAACAAACACAACAACAACAAACACAACAACAACAAACACAACAAACACAACAACAACGACAACAACAAACACAACAACAACAACAACAAACACAAGAAACACAACAACAAACACAAACAAACACAACAACAAACACAACAACAAACACAACAACAACAAACACAACAACAACAACAACAACGACAACAACAAACACAACGACAACAACAAACACAACAAACACAACAAACACAACAACAACGACAACAACAAACACAACAACAACAACAAACACAACAACAACAAACACAACAACAACGACAACAACAAACACAACGACAACAACAAACACAACAAACACAACAAACACAACAACAACGACAACAACAAACACAACAACAACAACAAACAACAACAAACACAAACACAACAACAAACACAACAACAACAAACACAACAAACACAAACAAACACACACAACAACAAACACAACAACAACACAACAAACAACAACAACAACAACAACAAACACGCCCGTCGTGCGTCGTGTAAACGTCCCGTTGACCTCCGCAGGTGTCGCCCGTCTTCGGCACCATCTTCAACATGGTTTACTTCGTTGCTAAGGCGGTGGAGGAGCGTCGTCAGGCAGGAGGCGGGAGCTGGGTGACGGGCGAGCAGCTCGTCCAATCAGACGGAGGCTTCGACTTCCAGGGCTTCAACCAGGTCAGTAAACAAACGTTTGTTTACTTTAATAAACAAACGTGTTTACTTTAATAAACAAACGTGTTTACTTTAATAAACAAACGTGTTTACTTTAATAAACAAACGTGTTTACTTTAATAAACAAACGTTTGTTTACTTTAATAAACAAACGTGTTTACTTTAATAAACAAACGTGTTTACTTTAATAAACAAACGTGTTTACTTTAATAAACAAACGTGTTTACTTTAATAAACAAACGTGTTTACTTAAATAAACAAACGTGTTTACTTTAATAAACAAACGTTTGTTTACTTAAATAAACAAACGTGTTTACTTAAATAAACAAACGTGTTTACTTTAATAAACAAACGTGTTTACTTTAATAAACAAACGTGTTTACTTTAATAAACAAACGTTTGTTTACTTAAATAAACAAACGT
>NC_139847.1:32500-45000 GCF_963691815.1 Echiichthys vipera | reverse complement strand
TGTTTACATGTGTACCTGTTTACCTGTATACATGTTTACCTGTGTACCTGTTTACATGTTTATCTGTGTACCTGTTTACCTGTTTACATGTGTACCTGTTTACCTGTTTACCTGTTTACCTGTTTACCTGTTTACATGTGTACCTGATTACCTGTATACATGTTTACCTGTGTACCTGTTCACCTGTGTACCTGTGTACCTGTTTACATGTTTACCTGTTTACCTGTTTACCTGTTTACCTGTGTACCTGTTTACCTGTTTACCTGTTTACCTGTTTACCTGTGTACCTGTTTACATGTTTACCTGTTTACCTGTTTACCTGTCTGTTTACCTGTTTACCTGTTTACCTGTGTACCTGTTTACCTGTTTACCTGTTTACCTGTTTACATGTGAACCTGTTCACCTGTTTACCTGTCTGTTTACCTGTTTACCTGTGTACCTGTCTGTTTACCTGTTTACCTGTGTACCTGTTTACCTGTCTGTTTACCTGTTTACCTGTTTACCTGTTCACATGTTTACCTGTGTACCTGTTTACCTGTTTACCTGTGTACCTGTGTACCTGTTTACCTGTGTACCTGTCTGTTTACCTGTTTACCTGTGTACCTGTTTACCTGTTTACCTGTCTGTTTACCTGTTTACCTGTGTACCTGTTTACCTGTTTACCTGTCTGTTTACATGTTTATCTGTTTATCTGTTTACCTGTTTACCTGACCCTGGGCTCTGATTGGTCTCCTTGTTGCCAGGGCGACTGGGTGTGGCTGAAGAAAATTCCAACAGAAAAGACGATAACGGCTCTGAACCAGCAGACGCAGAGTCTGTTCAGCCAGGTGACACAGTAGAGTCACAGTAGAGTCACAGTAGAGTCACAGTAGAGTCTCAGTAGAGTCACAGTAGAGACACAGTAGAGTCACAGTAGAGACACAGTAGAGTCACAGTAGAGACACAGTAGAGTCACAGTAGAGACACAGTAGAGTCACAGTAGAGTCACAGTAGAGTCACAGTAGAGTCACAGTAGAGTCACAGTAGAGTCTCAGTAGAGTCACAGTAGAGACACAGTAGAGTCACAGTAGAGTCACAGTAGAGACACAGTAGAGTCACAGTAGAGACACAGTAGAGTCACAGTAGAGTCACAGTAGAGTCTCAGTAGAGTCTCAGTAGAGTCACAGTAGAGTCACAGTAGAGACACAGTAGAGTCACAGTAGAGACACAGTAGAGTCACAGTAGAGTCACAGTAGAGTCTCAGTAGAGTCTCAGTAGAGTCACAGTAGAGACACAGTAGAGACACAGTAGAGTCACAGTAGAGACACAGTAGAGTCACAGTAGAGTCACAGTAGAGTCACAGTAGAGTCACAGTAGAGTCACAGTAGAGACACAGTAGAGTCACAGTAGAGACACAGTAGAGTCACAGTAGAGTCACAGTAGAGTCACAGTAGAGACACAGTAGAGTCACAGTAGAGACACAGTAGAGTCACAGTAGAGTCACAGTAGAGTCTCAGTAGAGTCTCAGTAGAGTCACAGTAGAGACACAGTAGAGACACAGTAGAGTCACAGTAGAGACACAGTAGAGTCACAGTAGAGACACAGTAGAGTCACAGTAGAGTCACAGTAGAGACACAGTAGAGTCACAGTAGAGTCACAGTAGAGTCACAGTAGAGACACAGTAGAGACACAGTAGAGTCACAGTAGAGTCACAGTAGAAACACAGTAGAGACACAGTAGAGACACAGTAGAGTCACAGTAGAGTCACAGTAGAGACACAGTAGAGTCTCAGTAGAGTCACAGTAGAGTCACAGTAGAGACACAGTAGAGTCACAGTAGAGTCACAGTAGAGTCACAGTAGAGACACAGTAGAGTCACAGTAGAGTCTCAGTAGAGTCACAGTAGAGACAGTAGAGACACAGTAGAGTCACAGTAGAGACACAGTAGAGACACAGTAGAGTCACAGTAGAGACACAGTAGAGTCTCAGTAGAGTCACAGTAGAGTCACAGTAGAGACACAGTAGAGTCACAGTAGAGTCACAGTAGAGTCACAGTAGAGTCACAGTAGAGTCACAGTAGAGACACAGTAGAGTCACAGTAGAGTCACAGTAGAGACACAGTAGAGTCACAGTAGAGACACAGTAGAGACACAGTAGAGTCTCAGTAGAGTCACAGTAGAGACACAGTAGAGTCACAGTAGAGACACAGTAGAGACACAGTAGAGTCACAGTAGAGTCACAGTAGAGACACAGTAGAGTCACAGTAGAGACACAGTAGAGTCACAGTAGAGACACAGTAGAGTCACAGTAGAGTCACAGTAGAGTCACAGTAGAGACACAGTAGAGTCACAGTAGAGACACAATAGAGACACGGTAGAGACACAGTAGAGACACAGTAGAGTCTCAGTAGAGTCACAGTAGAGACACAGTAGAGTCACAGTAGAGTCACAGTAGAGACACAGTAGAGACACAGTAGAGTCACAGTAGAGACACAGTAGAGTCACAGTAGAGACACAGTAGAGTCACAGTAGAGACACAGTAGAGTCACAGTAGAGTCACAGTAGAGACACAGTAGAGTCTCAGTAGAGTCACAGTAGAGTCTGAGTAGAGTCACAGTAGAGTCACAGTAGAGTTACAGTAGAGTCACAGTAGAGTCTCAATAGAGACACAGTAGAGTCTCAGTAGAGTCACAGTAGAGACACAGTAGAGACACAGTAGAGTCACAGTAGAGTCACAGTAGAGACACAGTAGAGTCTCAATAGAGACACAGTAGAGTCTCAGTAGAGTCACAGTAGAGTCACAGTAGAGTCACAGTAGAGACACAGTAGAGTCACAGTAGAGTCACAGTAGAGACACAGTAGAGTCTCAGTAGAGTCACAGTAGAGTCACAGTAGAGTCACAGTAGAGACACAGTAGAGTCACAGTAGAGTCACAGTAGAGACACAATAGAGTCACAGTAGAGTCACAGTAGAGTCACAGTAGAGTCTCAGTAGAGACAGTAGAGACACAGTAGAGTCACAGTAGAGACACAGTAGAGTCACAGTAGAGTCACAGTAGAGTCTCAGTAGAGACACAGTAGAGTCACAGTAGAGTCACAGTAGAGACACAGTAGAGACACAGTAGAGACACAGTAGAGTCACAGTAGAGACACAGTAGAGACACAGTAGAGTCTCAGTAGAGTCACAGTAGAGACACAGTAGAGTCACAGTAGAGACACAGTAGAGACACAGTAGAGTCACAGTAGAGTCACAGTAGAGACACAGTAGAGTCACAGTAGAGACACAGTAGAGTCACAGTAGAGTCACAGTAGAGTCACAGTAGAGACACAGTAGAGTCACAGTAGAGACACAATAGAGACACGGTAGAGACACAGTAGAGACACAGTAGAGTCTCAGTAGAGTCACAGTAGAGACACAGTAGAGTCACAGTAGAGTCACAGTAGAGACACAGTAGAGACACAGTAGAGTCACAGTAGAGACACAGTAGAGTCACAGTAGAGACACAGTAGAGTCACAGTAGAGTCACAGTAGAGTCTCAGTAGAGTCACAGTAGAGTCTGAGTAGAGTCACAGTAGAGTCACAGTAGAGTTACAGTAGAGTCACAGTAGAGTCTCAATAGAGACACAGTAGAGTCTCAGTAGAGTCACAGTAGAGACACAGTAGAGACACAGTAGAGTCACAGTAGAGACACAGTAGAGTCTCAATAGAGACACAGTAGAGTCTCAGTAGAGTCACAGTAGAGTCACAGTAGAGTCACAGTAGAGACACAGTAGAGTCACAGTAGAGTCACAGTAGAGACACAGTAGAGTCTCAGTAGAGTCACAATAGAGACACAGTAGAGTCACAGTAGAGACACAGTAGAGTCACAGTAGAGACACAGTAGAGTCTCAATAGAGACACGGTAGAGACACAGTAGAGACACAGTAGAGTCTCAGTAGAGTCACAGTAGAGACACAGTAGAGTCACAGTAGAGTCACAGTAGAGACACAGTAGAGACACAGTAGAGTCACAGTAGAGACACAGTAGAGTCTGAGTAGAGTCACAGTAGAGTCACAGTAGAGTTACAGTAGAGTCACAGTAGAGTCTCAATAGAGACACAGTAGAGTCTCAGTAGAGTCACAGTAGAGACACAGTAGAGACACAGTAGAGTCACAGTAGAGTCACAGTAGAGACACAGTAGAGTCACAGTAGAGTCACAGTAGAGACACAGTAGAGTCTGAGTAGAGTCACAGTAGAGTCACAGTAGAGTTACAGTAGAGTCACAGTAGAGTCTCAATAGAGACACAGTAGAGTCACAGTAGAGTCACAGTAGAGACACAGTAGAGTCTCAGTAGAGTCACAGTAGAGTCACAGTAGAGACACAGTAGAGACACAGTAGAGTCACAGTAGAGTCACAGTAGAGTCACAGTAGAGACACAGTAGAGTCACAGTAGAGTCACAGTAGAGACACAGTAGAGTCACAGTAGAGTCACAGTAGAGACACAGTAGAGTCACAGTAGAGACACAGTAGAGACACAGTAGAGTCACAGTAGAGACACGGTAGAGACAGTAGAAACACAATAGAAACAGTAGAAACACAATAGAAACAGTAGAAACACAATAGAAACAGTAGAAACACAATAGAAACAGTAGAAAAACAATAGAAACAGTAGAAACACAATAGAAACAGTAGAAACACAATAGAAACAGTAGAAACACAATAGAAACAATAGAAACAATAGAAAAACAATAGAAACCCTGTTGACCTCCTGTCTGTCTCTCCAGCTGAGGGAGATGCGGCACGAGAACCTGAACCTGTACCTGGGACTCTTCATGGAGACACAATAGAAACACAGTAGAGACAATAGAAACACAATAGAAACACAATAGAAACAATAGAAACCCTGTTGACCTGGTGCCTGTCTGTCTCTCCAGCTGAGGGAGATGCGGCACGAGAACCTGAACCTGTACCTGGGACTCTTCATGGAGACACAATAGAAACACAATAGAAACAGTAGAAACAATAGAAACACAATAGAAACAATAGAAACACAATAGAAACAATAGAAACCCTGTTGACCTGGTGCCTGTCTGTCTGCAGCTGAGGGAGATGCGGCACGAGAACCTGAACCTGTACCTGGGACTCTTCATGGAGACACAATAGAAACACAATAGAAACACAATAGAAACAATAGAAACACAATAGAAACACAGTAGAAACCCTGTTGACCTGGTGCCTGTCTGTCTGCAGCTGAGGGAGATGCGGCACGAGAACCTGAACCTGTACCTGGGACTCTTCATGGACTCGGGGATCTTCGCTCTGGTGGTGGAACACTGTCCCCGGGGGAGTCTGGCCGACATGCTGGCTGACGGGGACATGAGGCTGGACTGGATGTTCAAGTCCTCCCTGCTCATGGACCTCATCAAGGTACTACTGCAGTACTAATACTACTACTGACACTACTACTACTGACACTACTACTACTGACACTACTACTACTGACACTACTACTGACACTACTACTGAGACATGAGGACGGGGACATGAGGCTGGACTGGATGTTCAAGTCCTCCCTGCTCATGGACCTCATCAAGGTACTAATACTACTACTACTGCTACTACTACTACTGACACTACTACTGATACTACTGACACTACTACTACTGACACTACTACTACTGACACTACTACTACTGATACTACTACTACTACTACTGACACTACTACTACTGCTACTGACACTACTACTACTACTACTACTACTACTGACACTACTACTACTGACACTACTACTACTGACACTACTACTACTACTACTGACACTACTACTACTGCTACTACTACTACTGACACTACTACTACTGACACTACTGCTACTACTACTGACACTACTACTACTGACACTACTACTACTGACACTACTACTACTGCTACTGACACTACTACTACTACTACTGACACTACTACTACTGACACTACTGCTACTACTACTGACACTACTACTACTGACACTACTACTACTGACACTACTACTACTGCTACTGACACTACTACTACTACTACTGACACTACTACTACTGACACTACTACTACTGACACTACTACTACTGACACTACTACTACTGCTACTGACACTACTACTACTACTACTGACACTACTACTACTGACACTACTACTACTGACACTACTACTACTGACACTACTACTACTGACACTACTGCTACTACTACTGACACTACTACTACTGACACTACTACTACTGACACTACTACTACTGCTACTGACACTACTACTACTGACACTACTACTACTGACACTACTACTACTGACACTACTACTGACACTGAAACCACTGACACTGAAACCACTGACACTGAAACCACTGACACTGAAACCACTGACACTGAAACTACTGACACTGAAACTACTGACAGTGAAACTACTGACACTGAAACCACTGACACTGAAACCACTGACACTGAAACTACTGACACTGAAACTACTGACACTGAAACCACTGACACTGAAACTACTGACACTGAAACCACTGACACTGAAACCACTGACACTGAAACTACTGACACTGAAACTACTGACACTGAAACCACTGACACTGAAACCACTGACACTGAAACTACTGACACTGAAACTACTGACACTGAAACCACTGACACTGAAACTACTGACACTGAAACTACTGACACTGAAACCACTGACACTGAAACCACTGACACTGAAACTACTGACACTGAAACCACTGACACTGAAACTACTGACACTGAAACCACTGACACTGAAACTACTGACACTGAAACTACTGACACTGAAACCACTGACACTGAACCACTGACACTGAAACCACTGACACTGAAACTACTGACACTGAAACCACTGACACTGAAACTACTGACACTGAAACTACTGACACTGAAACCACTGACACTGAAACTACTGACACTGAAACCACTGACACTGAAACCACTGACACTGAAACTACTGACACTGAAACCACTGACACTGAAACTACTGACACTGAAACTACTGACACTGAAACTACTGACACTGAAACTACTGACACTGAAACTAGTGACACTGAAACCACTGACACTGAAACTACTGACACTGAAACTACTGACACTGAAACTACTGAGACTGAAACCACTGACACTGAAACTACTGACACTGAAACCACTGACACTGAAACTACTGACACTGAAACCACTGACACTGAAACTACTGACACTGAAACCACTGACACTGAAACTACTGACACTGAAACTACTGACACTGAAACCACTGACACTGAAACTACTGACACTAAAACCACTGACACTGAAACTACTGACACTGAAACCACTGACACTGAAACTACTGACACTGAAACCACTGACACTGAAACCACTGACACTGAAACTACTGACACTGAAACTACTGACACTGAAACCACTGACATTGAAACTACTGACACTGAAACCACTGACACTGAAACCACTGACACTGAAACTACTGACACTGAAACCACTGACACTGAAACCACTGACACTGAAACTACTGACACTGAAACCACTGACACTGAAACTACTGACACTGAAACTACTGACACTGAAACCACTGACACTGAAACCACTGACACTGAAACCACTGACACTGAAACCACTGACACTGAAACTACTGACACTGAAACCACTGACACTAAAACTACTGACACTGAAACCACTGACACTGAAACTACTGACACTGAAACCACTGACACTGAAACTACTGACACTGAAACTACTGACACTGAAACTACTGACACTGAAACCACTGACACTGAAACTACTGACACTGAAACTACTGACACTGAAACCACTGACACTGAAACTACTGACACTGAAACCACTGACACTGAAACTACTGACACTGAAACTACTGACACTGAAACCACTGACACTGAAACCACTGACACTGAAACTACTGACACTGAAACCACTGACACTGAAACTACTGACACTGAAACCACTGACACTGAAACTACTGACACTGAAACTACTGACACTGAAACCACTGACACTGAAACCACTGACACTGAAATCACTGACACTGAAACTACTGACACTGAAACCACTGACACTGAAACCACTGACACTGAAACTACTGACACTGAAACTACTGACACTGAAACTACTGACACTGAAACCACTGACACTGAAACCACTGACACTGAAACCACTGACACTGAACCACTGATACTGAAACCACTGACACTGAAACTACTGACACTGAAACTACTGACACTGAAACTACTGACACTGAAACTACTGACACTGAAACTACTGACACTGAAACTACTGACACTGAAACCACTGACACTGAAACCACTGATACTGAAACTACTGACACTGAAACTACTGACACTGAAACTACTGACACTGAAACCACTGACACTGAAACTACTGACACTGAAACCACTGACACTGAAACTACTGACACTGAAACCACTGACACTGAAACCACTGACACTGAAACTACTGACACTGAAACCACTGATACTGAAACTACTGACACTGAAACTACTGACACTGGTAGAAAGTGACACTTGCGGTGTCTCTCACTGACTGATTTGAATCTTTGTTCGCGTGTTTACGTTGTTTCAGGGGATGAAGTACCTTCACCTCCGAGGTTTAAGTCACGGACGTCTGAAGTCCACCAACTGTTTAGTCGACGGACGCTTTGTCTTGAAAATCACAGACTATGGACTTCCCATGATCCTTCACTCTGAGGGCATCAGACTTCCTGAGGACCCCCAAGGTAAAAACGTGATGTGTTTACATACGGAGAAGGTAGAGACCACAGCCAGAGGTAAACCGTAAAAACAGTTCAGCTCCATCCTAACAAACGTGATCTGTTTACATACGGAGAAGGTAGAGACCACAGCCAGAGGTAAACCGTAAAAACAGTTCAGCTCCATCCTAACAAACGTGATGTGTTTACATACGGAGAAGGTAGAGACCACAGCCAGAGGTAAACCGTAAAAACAGTTCAACTCCATCCTAACAAACGTGATCTGTTTACATACGGAGAAGGTAGAGACCACAGCCAGAGGTAAACCGTAAAAACAGTTCAGCTCCATCCTAACAAACGTGATGTGTTTACATACGGAGAAGGTAGAGACCACAGCCAGAGGTAAACCGTAAAAACAGTTCAGCTCCATCCTTACAAACGTGATGTGTTTACATACGGAGAAGGTAGAGACCACAGCCAGAGGTAAACCGTAAAAACAGTTCAGCTCCATCCTTACAAACGTGATGTGTTTACATACGGAGAAGGTAGAGACCACAGCCAGAGGTAAACCGTAAAAACAGTTCAGCTCCATCCTTACAAACGTGATGTGTTTACATACGGAGAAGGTAGAGACCACAGCCAGAGGTAAACCGTAAAACAGTTCAGCTCCATCCTTACAAACGTGATGTGTTTACATACGGAGAAGGTAGAGACCACAGCCAGAGGTAAACCGTAAAAACAGTTCAGCTCCATCCTTACAAACGTGATGTGTTTACATACGGAGAAGGTAGAGACCACAGCCAGAGGTAAACCGTAAAAACAGTTCAGCTCCATCCTTACAAACGTGATGTGTTTACATACGGAGAAGGTAGAGACCACAGCCAGAGGTAAACCGTAAAAACAGTTCAGCTCCATCCTAACAAACGTGATGTGTTTACATACGGAGAAGGTAGAGACCACAGCCAGAGGTAAACCGTAAAAACAGTTCAGCTCCATCCTAACAAACGTGATGTGTTTACATACGGAGAAGGTAGAGACCACAGCCAGAGGTAAACCGTAAAAACAGTTCAGCTCCATCCTAACAAACGTGATCTGTTTACATACGGAGAAGGTAGAGACCACAGCCAGAGGTAAACCGTAAAAACAGTTCAGCTCCATCCTTACAAACGTGATGTGTTTACATACGGAGAAGGTAGAGACCACAGCCAGAGGTAAACCGTAAAAACAGTTCAACTCCATCCTTACAAACGTGATCTGTTTACATACGGAGAAGGTAGAGACCACAGCCAGAGGTAAACCGTAAAAACAGTTCAGCTCCATCCTAACAAACGTGATGTGTTTACATACGGAGAAGGTAGAGACCACAGCCAGAGGTAAACCGTAAAAACAGTTCAGCTCCATCCTTACAAACGTGATGTGTTTACATACGGAGAAGGTAGAGACCACAGCCAGAGGTAAACCGTAAAAACAGTTCAACTCCATCCTTACAAACGTGATGTGTTTACATACGGAGAAGGTAGAGACCACAGCCAGAGGTAAACCGTAAAAACAGTTCAGCTCCATCCTAACAAACGTGATGTGTTTACATACGGAGAAGGTAGAGACCACAGCCAGAGGTAAACCGTAAAAACAGTTCAAAAGCCATCATAAATCTACCTGTCTGTCTCTCTACCTGCCTGTCTGTCTCTCTACATGCCTGTCTGTTTACCTGTCTGTCTCTCTACCTGCCTGTCTGTCTCTCTACCTGCCTGTCTGTTTACCCGTCTGTCTCTCTAGCTGCCTGTCTGTCTCTCTACCTGCCTGTCTGTTTACCTGTCTGTCTCTCTACCTGCCTGTCTGTCTCTCTACATGCCTGTCTTTCTCTCTACCTGCCTGTCTGTTTACCTGTCTGTCTCTCTACATGTCTGTCTGTTTACCCGTCTGTCTCTCTAGCTGCCTGTCTGTCTCTCTACCTGCCTGTCTGTTTACCTGTCTGTCTCTCTACCTGCCTGTCTGTCTCTCTACATGCCTGTCTGTCTCTCTACCTGCCTGTCTGTTTACCTGTCTGTCTCTCTACCTGCCTGTCTGTCTCTCTACATGCCTGTCTGTCTCTCTACCTGCCTGTCTGTTTACCTGTCTGTCTCTCTACATGCCTGTCTGTTTACCTGCCTGTCTGTTTACCTGTCTGTCTCTCTACCTGCCTGTCTGTCTCTCTACATGCCTGTCCGTCTCTCTACCTGCCTGTCTGTTTACCTGTCTGTCTCTCTACCTGCCTGTCTGTCTCTCAGAGCTGCTGTGGACATCTCCTGAACTCTTGAGGAGTCCAGTTCGAGGAGGTTCTTTTGCTGGAGACGTCTTCAGTTTCTCCATCATCATACAGGAAGTGATCTCACGGACGCTGCCGTACGCCATGATGGACATGCCCGCCCACGGTGAGACATGCACCTGTCTGTCTGTGCACCTGTCCTTCTGTCTCACCTGTCTTTTTCTCACCTGTCTGTCTTTGGACCTGTCTGTCTCTCACCTGTCTGTCTCTCACCTGTCTCTCTCTCACCTGTCTGTCTCTCACCTGTCTGTCTCTCACCTGTCTGTCTCTCACCTGTCTGTCTCTCACCTGTCTGTCTCTCACCTGTCTGTCTCTCAGAGATCCTGGAGCGGTTGAAGCAGCCCCCTCCTCTCTGCAGACCGCAGGTCTCGGTGGACGAGGCTCCGTCTGAGTGTCTCGGTCTGATGAAGGATTGTTGGAATGAAGATCCGAGTAAGAGGCCGAGCTTTGACGACATTTTCAAACAGGTGAGACGAGCGCCGCCGCCTGCTGCCGCTGCCGGGACCTGAGTGTGTGTGACCGTGTCCCGTGTCCTTGTGTTGGTTCAGTTTCGGGGCATCAACAGAGGGAAGAGGGCGAACATCATCGACTCCATGCTGCGGATGCTGGAGCAGTACAGCTCCAACCTGGAAGATCTGATCAGAGAGCGGACGGACGAACTGGAGGTGGAGAGAAACAAGACGGATAAGCTGATCGGACAGCTGCTGCCCAAGTGAGACGCACGTCCTCAACACTGAGACAGAGACAAAGATACAGAGACAAAGATACAGAGATACAGAGAGACAAAGATACAGAGACAGAGATACAGAGAGACAGAGACAGAGATACAGAGAGACAGAGACAAAGGTACAGAAAGACAGAGACAAAGATACAGAGACAAAGATACAGAGAGACAGAGATACAGAGAGACAGAGACAAAGATACAGAGATGCAGAGAGACAAAGAGACAGAGAGACAAAGATACAGAGATACAGAGACAAAGATACAGAGAGACATAGATACAGAGATACAGAGATACAGAGACAAAGATACAGAGAGACAGAGAGACAGAGATACAGAGACAAAGATACAGAGATACAGAGATACAGAGAGACAAAGAGACAGAGAGACGGAGACAAAGAGACAGAGATACAAAGATACAGAGAGACAGAGATACAGAGAGACAGAGACAAAGAGACAAAGAGTCAGAGAGACGGAGACAAAGAGACAGAGAGACGGAGACAAAGAGACAGAGACACAGAGACAAAGAGACAGAGACAAAGATACAGAGAGACGGAGACAAAGATACAGAGACAAAGATACAGAGACAAAGATACAGAGAGACAGAGACAAAGAGTCGGAGAGACGGAGACAAAGATACAGAGATACAGAGATACAGAGAGACAGAGACAA
Organism: Echiichthys vipera; assembly: GCF_963691815.1. Taxonomy (NCBI): domain Eukaryota; kingdom Metazoa; phylum Chordata; class Actinopteri; order Perciformes; family Trachinidae; genus Echiichthys; species Echiichthys vipera. The sequence goes on along the minus strand of NC_139847.1, from coordinate 32,582 downwards.
AGAGACAAAGAGACAGAGATACAAAGATACAGAGAGACAGAGAGACAGAGACAAAGAGACAGAGAGACAAAGATACAGAGAT
>NC_139847.1:17500-22500 GCF_963691815.1 Echiichthys vipera | reverse complement strand
GAATGTTTCTCTGGTGAATGTTTCTCTGGTGAAAGTTTCTCTGGTGAAAGTTTCTCTGGTGAATGTTTCTCTGGTGAAAGTTTCTCTGGTGAATATTTCTCTGGTGAATGTTTCTCTGGTGAAAGTTTCTCTGGTGAAAGTTTCTCTGGTGAAAGTTTCTCTTGAATGTTTCTCTGGTGAATGTTTCTCTGGTGAAAGTTTCTCTGGTGAATATTTCTCTGGTGAATGTTTCTCTGGTGAAAGTTTCTCTGGTGAAAGTTTATCTGGTGAATGTTTCTCTTGAATGTTTCTCTGGTGAATGTTTCTCTTGAATGTTTCTCTGGTGAATGTTTCTCTGGTGAAAGTTTCTCTGGTGAAAGTTTCTCTGGTGAAAGTTTCTCTTGAATGTTTCTCTGGTGAATGTTTCTCTGGTGAAAGTTTCTCTGGTGAATATTTCTCTGGTGAAGGTTTCTCTGGTGAAAGTTTCTCTGGTGAATGTTTCTCTGGTGAAAGTTTCTCTGGTGAATATTTCTCTGGTGAATGTTTCTCTGGTGAATATTTCTCTGGTGAAAGTTTCTCTGGTGAATGTTTCTCTTGAAAGTTTCTCTGGTGAAAGTTTCTCTGGTGAAAGTTTCTCTGGTGAATGTTTCTCTTGAATGTTTCTCTGGTGAATGTTTCTCTGGTGAAAGTTTCTCTGGTGAAAGTTTCTCTGGTGAATGTTTCTCTGGTGAAAGTTTCTCTGGTGAATATTTCTCTGGTGAATGTTTCTCTGGTGAAAGTTTCTCTGGTGAAAGTTTCTCTGGTGAAAGTTTCTCTTGAATGTTTCTCTGGTGAATGTTTCTCTGGTGAAAGTTTCTCTGGTGAAAGTTTCTCTGGTGAAAGTTTCTCTTGAATGTTTCTCTGGTGAAAGTTTCTCTGGTGAATATTTCTCTGGTGAATGTTTCTCTGGTGAAGGTTTCTCTGGTGAAAGTTTCTCTGGTGAATGTTTCTCTGGTGAAAGTTTCTCTGGTGAATATTTCTCTGGTGAATGTTTCTCTGGTGAATATTTCTCTGGTGAAAGTTTCTCTGGTGAATGTTTCTCTTGAAAGTTTCTCTGGTGAATATTTCTCTGGTGAAAGTTTCTCTGGTGAAAGTTTCTCTGGTGAATGTTTCTCTGGTGAAAGTTTCTCTGGAAAGTTTCCTGTGAATGTTTCTCTGGTGAATGTTTCTCTTAAATGTTTCTTCTGAATGTTTCTCTTGAATGTTTCTTCTGAATGTTTCTCTGGTGAATGTTTCTCTTGAATGTTTCTCTGGTGAAAGTTTCTCTGGTGAATGTTTCTTCTGAATGTTTCTCTTGAATGTTTCTATTTTCCCCTCTCACCGTGTTCAGCCTACAGGATCCACATCAGTCTGAGCACGGTGAACGTCCTGAACAGTCTCAAAGTCGGGTACCACATCGAGACCAGGAAGACTCAGGTACTCCAACCCTGTCCCACCTGTCTGTCTGCATGTCTGTCTCTCACCTGTCTCACTCTCACCTGTCTGTCTCTCACCTGTCTCACTCTCACCTGTCTCCCTCTCACCTGTCTCACTCTCACCTGTCTGTCTCTCACCTGTCTCACTCTCACCTGTCTGTCTGTCACCTGTCTGTCTGTCTCTCACCTGTCTGTCTCTCACCTGTCTCACTCTCACCTGTCTGTCTGTCACCTGTCTGTCTGTCTCTCACCTGTCTGTCTCTCACCTGTCTCACTCTCACCTGTCTGTCTCTCACCTGTCTCCCTCTCACCTGTCTGTCTCTCACCTGTCTCACTCTCACCTGTCTGTCTCTCACCTGTCTGTCTCTCACCTCTCTGACATGTTGACTTGTTTGTGTGTTGACATGTTTGTGTGTTGACTTGTTTGTGTGTTGACATGTTTGTGTGTTGACTTGTTTGTGTGTTGACTTGTTTGTGTGTTGACTTGTTTGTGTGTTGACATGTTTGTGTGTTGACATGTTTGTGTGTTGACATGTTTGTGTGTTGACATGTTGACTTGTTTGTGTGTTGACATGTTTGTGTGTTGACATGTTGACTTGTTTGTGTGTTGACATGTTTGTGTGTTGACATGTTGACTTGTTTGTGTGTTGACATGTTTGTGTGTTGACATGTTGACTTGTTTGTGTGTTGACATGTTTGTGTGTTGACATGTTGACTTGTTTGTGTGTTGACATGTTTGTGTGTTGACATGTTTGTGTGTTGACATGTTTGTGTGTTGACATGTTTGTGTGTTGACTTGTTTGTGTGTTGACATGTTTGTGTGTTGACATGTTTGTGTGTTGACATGTTTGTGTGTTGACATGTTTGTGTGTTGACTTGTTTGTGTGTTGACTTGTTTGTGTGTTGACATGTTGACTTGTTTGTGTGTTGACATGTTTGTGTGTTGACATGTTGACTTGTTTGTGTGTTGACACTAAAGTGAAGCGTTGTGTTTGCAGGTGAAGGCGGCGGTCGACACGTACTGGCTGATGGGTCGAGACGGTTTTGATAAACCACTTCCTGTTCCTCCAGATCTCACTGGAGGGTAAACACACACACACACACACACACACACACACACACACACAGACACACACACACACACACACAGGCACACACACACACACACACACACACACACACAGACACACACACAGACACACAGACACACAGACACACACACACACACACACACACACACACACACACACACACACACACACACACACACACACAGACACACACACACAGACACACAGACACACACACACACACAACTCTCTGCAGCTCTCATTGTTACTGTGAAGATAAAACCCTGTCTCACCTGTCTGTCTCTCACCTGTCTGTCTCTCACCTGTCTGCCTCTCACCTGTCTCCCTCTCACCTGTCTGTCTGTCTCTCACCTGTCTGTCTCTCACCTGTCTGTCTCTCACCTGCCTGTCTCTCACCTGTCTGTCTCTCACCTGTCTGCCTCTCACCTGTCTCCCTCTCACCTGTCTGTCTGTCTCTCACCTGTCTGTCTCTCACCTGTCTGTCTCCCTCTCACCTGTCTGTCTCTCACCTGTCTGTCTCTCACCTGTCTGCCTCTCACCTGTCTCCCTCTCACCTGTCTGTCTGTCTCTCACCTGTCTGTCTCTCACCTGTCTGTCTCCCTCTCACCTGTCTGTCTCTCACCTGTCTCCCTCTCACCTGTCTGTCTCTCACCTGTCTGTCTCTCACCTGTCTGTCTCTCACCTGTCTGTCTCTCACCTGTCTGTCTCTCACCTGTCTGTCTCTCAGGGCCAGTAATCATGGAATCAGTTTGGATGAAATTCCTGTTGAAAGACGACAAAAATTCCTGGATCGACAGCAAAAGATGAAGAAATGATGCGCGTGCGCACACAGACACACACACACACACACACACACACACAGACACACACACACACACACACAGACACACACACACACACACAGACACACACACACACACACACACACACACACACACACACACAGACACACACACACAGACACACAGACACACACACAGACACACACACACACACACACACACACACACACAGACACACACACAGACAGACACACACACACACACACACACACACAGACACACACACACACACACACAGACACACACACACACACACAGACAGACACACACAGGCACACACACAGACACACACACAGACAGACACACACACACACACACACACACACACACACACACACACACACACAGACACACACACACACACACAGACAGACACACACAGGCACACACAGACACACAGACAGACACACACACACACAGACACACACACAGACACACACACAGACACACACACACACACACACAGACACACACACACACACACACACACACACACACAGACACACACAGGCACACACACACACAGACACACACACACACACACACAGACACACACACACACACACACGCCTGTTCTTCAGACTGAATGTGTTTGTTTTAATTTTTCTTTTATTTTGTTTTCATCAAATAAATGTGACGACTGTCGTTTTCCTGTTCCTGTTCCCCGACCTGAGACACACACAACCTGAGACACACACAACCTGAGACACACACAACCTGAGACACACACAACCTGAGACCTGAGACACACACAACCTGAGACACACACAACCTGAGACACACACAACCTGAGACACACACAACCTGAGACACACACAACCTGAGACCTGAGACACACACAACCTGAGACCTGAGACACACACACAACCTGAGACCTGAGACACACACAACCTGAGACCTGAGACACACACAACCTGAGACCTGAGACACACACAACCTGAGACCTGAGACACACACAACCTGAGACCTGAGACACACACAACCTGAGACCTGAGACACACACAACCTGAGACCTGAGACACACACAACCGTGTATTTATATTCATATATATGTATATGAATATAAATATATAAATATATATTAACATATTAACAGGAGAACAGTGTATTTATATATAAATATGTGTGTGTGTGTGTGTGTGTGTGTGTGTGTGTGTGTGTGTGTGTGTGTCTGTCTGTGTGTGTGTGGAGAACGGTTTAAAGGACGTTAGTGTTTGAAAGTGATGGAGACTTGAGTTTGTCTCCAGTTGTTTTAGTTCCAGTGAATAAAGTGTTAATTAATATTTATATATAAATATATTAATATTTATATATAAATATATAAATACAAATATAAATATTTATATATATCCCAGTGACTAAAGTGTAAATTGTGATGTTTGTGTCTCTCAGAGATTAAAGTTGAATCCTCTTTATTTCGTTTGCTTCTTCACTCTTTCACAGTGAAACGCTTCTTTAGTGTCACGCTGCGTCCACGCTGCGTCCACGCTGCGTCCACGCTGCGTCCGCGCTGCGTTCGCGCTGCGTACACGCTGCGTTCGCGCTGCGTTCGCGCTGCGTCCGCGCTGCGTTCACGCTGCGTTCACGCTGCGTCCACGCTGCGTCCACGCTGCGTCCACGCTGCGTCCACGCTG
>NC_139847.1:12500-15000 GCF_963691815.1 Echiichthys vipera | reverse complement strand
GCGTCTTCATGTTTTTAACACATTAAAACAATAAAGTCTCTGTTTCAGTCGTTGAAGCTCAGACACGTCACTGTTAAACATGTATGAACTTCTGAACCCGTGAAAGTCAACGGGGCGTCTGTGGTACAGGAGGTAGAGAGGGTCGTCTGCTGATCTGAGGTCAGCGGTTCGATCCCCGCTCCGACTGGGTGTCGAAGTGTCCGTGAGCAAGACACTGAACCCCGGTCTGCACGCTCCCGATTTCTTCAGCACCTGTGTCGGTGCTGAGTGAGTCGGTTATCTGTCCCTGTGCAGTGACGTCATTACGTGTGATGTGCTCACCTGTTAAAAACGCCTCCATGTTTGTGTGAATCCAGACTTTTCACGTCTGTGACGAGCTGGAAAATAACTGTGAGAGGACGTTTGAGTGAACTCTGTCCTTTTGTTAATGGCCAGAAGTCGTCGTCTGACATGACTGTAGGTTTGAAATGTTGTTTACTTGTTTCCGGGTCTGGAGCTTGGGTGAGTGAGGAGGCATGTGTGTGTGTGTGTGTGTGTGTGTGTGTGTGTGTGTTGTTGCATTGAAAGGGTCATGAGTAGATGTAGTGTCATGTTTGTAGGTTTGTGTAGTGTAACTGATGGATTGAAGTATCTTTATTACCAGCTACTAAACAATAGGTATTATCAGCAGCAGAGTCACAGTTAATGTATTGAGTTTAATTTAATAGTTGAAAGTCTTTACAGTTTTTTCTCAGTTGCTAAAACACTAAACCCTGTTGTCTGAACCCATTTCTCTGTTGTCTGAACCACTGATTGAATCACCATGAGCACTTTTCACCTGTTTACACATGTTTCTAACTTCCCAACACAGTTTCATTGTGATGCACCTGTGCTGCAGAATGGTGAGCACAGGTGGCAAAAGTCAAACACAATGAAAGCTCAGCTGTCACCACCTGGACCCAACAACTCTAAATCGATCACACTTGTGGCAAATGATGTGAGGGGATATATGATATGTGAGAGGAAGTCGAGGTGGTCAGTGAAGACAAAGAACAGTAATATCTGATGACATCAGAGCTTCTGTGATTGACCATGTTCTTGTCCGTGGTATGAGGAGATTCACTGTGTCCACCATAATCTGAAGATTTAGAGAAGAGAACAGGTAATTATCTTTTTTGACATTATAGTAAAGTATGTACATGTTGAGAGCCTTTCCTTTCTCTCCTCGTCCCCGGAGCCTTTCCTGTCTCTCCTCGTCCCCGTCTTTGACCCTCTCTTCCTTTTGTAAACTTTTGAACACTAGAAACATGACTTTAATGTAAACGTTCCCCCCTAATTCTAAATATGTGCGAGTTATATTATGAACAGCCTCGATCACCCAACAAATATATTGTATTTATATCATTTGATCCTATTAAAGCTGGGGGGAGTTTCCTGCTGCTATTGTTACTGTAGCACAGTCAGTGTGAGCGTGCCCTCAGAGACCAGGGGCCTGTTTCACAAAGCAGGTTCAAAAAACTCTGAGTCTAACCCTGAACTCTGAGTTGATCTACTCTGAGATAGGAAACTCTGAGTCTAACCCTGAACTCTGAGTTGATCTACTCTGAGATAGGAAACTCTGAGTTTAACCCTGAACTCTGAGTTGATCTACTCTGAGATAGGAAACTCTGAGTCTAACCCTGAACTCTGAGTTGATCTACTCTGAGATAGGAAACTCTGAGTTTAACCCTGAACTCTGAGTTGATCTACTCTGAGATAGGAAACTCTGAGTTTAACCCTGAACTCTGAGTTGATCTACTCTGAGATAGGAAACTCTGAGTTTAACCCTGAACTCTGAGTTGATCTACTCTGAGATAGGAAACTCTGAGTCTAACCCTGAACTCTGAGTTGATCTACTCTGAGATAGGAAACTCTGAGTTTAACCCTGAACTCTGAGTTGATCTACTCTGAGATAGGAAACTCTGAGTTTAACCCTGAACTCTGAGTTGATCTACTCTGAGATAGGAAACTCTGAGTTTAACCCTGAACTCTGAGTTGATCTACTCTGAGATAGGAAACTCTGAGTTTAACCCTGAACTCTGAGTTGATCTACTCTGAGATAGGAAACTCTGAGTCTAACCCTGAACTCTGAGTTGATCTACTCTGAGATAGGAAACTCTGAGTTTAACCCTGAACTCTGAGTTGATCTACTCTGAGATAGGAAACTCTGAGTTTAACCCTGAACTCTGAGTTGATCTACTCTGAGATAGGAAACTCTGAGTTTAACCCTGAACTCTGAGTTGATCTACTCTGAGATAGGAAACTCTGAGTTTAACCCTGAACTCTGAGTTGATCTACTCTGAGATAGGAAACTCTGAGTCTAACCCTGAACTCTGAGTTGATCTACTCTGAGATAGGAAACTCTGAGTTTTCGGTTCCAGAACAGCAGATTTGCGTTAGTTTGATCAACTCAGAGTAGTTTGACCTGGAGTTAAGCGCGTGCACCACAAGTAAAAAAAGACAGCATCAATGGAGCCCCGAT